>NC_045748.1:6382498-6389654 GCF_008692095.1 Etheostoma spectabile | reverse complement strand
AGCAAATAAGCACTAAAAACACTGTTTTCCGCTAACATAATTTCCCTTTATCCCCCACGGAATCCCGTACAGATGTGAACAACAACCTCACACTGTCAATAATCAACAACACTGTAAAGTACACTCTCCTTTACAGACAAACACTCAGAGGCCGTACCTGCTAGAATATATATATATCTTTATTCCCCACAGTATACAGCACAGCAAACAGCATGCACAAGCAGATATGCACTCAGTACGTGATGCAGAGTAAACTCTACTCCAAAGCTCTTACCTTGACACAGGACTGGAGAGCCGTCAGTCCGGACAGAGCAGCATCAACGTGGCTGGACGTCCCGTACGTGACTCGCAGCTGACTCTGTCGGACCAAGAGATTCTCCGTCTTTTTATTCTCTTACCAAAACAAGGATGGTGTGTGAACGGGGGGGGGGGGGGCCAACCCTTGCTCCCAGCCCAGTCCTTGGTGAGTCCGGCGCACCTGCCTCGAAACCATGTTTCAAAAACAGGCCCGCCGTCTCTCAAAACATGAGCTCGATGGAAAGCCGTAGTCAAAGCAGGAGTATGATATGTGATCAAAACAGGTTATATAAGGCTTATGCTAAGTAAAACAATGATAAATGAAACACAAAACAATTATACAGTTGATAAATGAAACACATACAATTGATAAATGAAACACAAAACAATAATAATAGTTATACAACAGTGAATCAACAAGTTATACAAGTGACCCACTTAGCTGTTGTCAAGGATCAAAAATGCAAAATGAACTTTTTCCTCCACATGAGCCAAGGGACCCAGGTCGACAAGTGGGGTCCCAGTGTGGACATCAAAAACCATCACTTCCATTTTTGTTTCATTAAAACTTAAAAAGTTAGAAGCCATCCAGGCCTTTATGTCATCAAGGCATTAGAGCAGTGGTCTGAGAGAGTTGCTCTTTTTTAAGGGGCACATAGATCTGGCTGTTGTCAGCATAGCAGTGGAATAGAATGCCATGCTTTCTGTGCTGCCTGTAACTCAGTGTTATGTTCTTCTGTGGGGGACTAATTTGTGTTAAGACATGTAAGAGGAGCTGTGCATTTACGTGACAGCAATAGAAAAATATTTGGACTGTACAGTATATTGAGGTTGGAAGGCTTGGAATATGGATGTTGTGCACTATAGGGTTGTACTGGGAATTTTAAAAGTAATCTTTTGATACTTAGGCCAAGGCTGAGCTTTTATGTTTTGTTAATCTGTTTCACAAGGAGAACAAGTAACAATCTAGAAATTGGCACTATGAGTGAGTTAAATTGTACGCAAAGAGAAGTTAATGGGCTACTTTCTGTCCTTCATTTCCCCAGGTCCTGTAAGCATCTTGTCTGACAAAAATCGCCCTGGTGCAGATCGTCAGACTGCTGTTAAGGTGAGAAGAGTGTACACAGGGGAGTTTGTGTGATCACAACTGTTACGATGACTCAGCCTGCAGCAGAGTCCATGCAGCTCCCACTGAAGTCCCCCACCTCTCACTGCCTGCCTCACTTCTGTTTAGGCACAGCACTGTCTGCAAGTACTGGGGGGCCTTTGCTGCATAGGCAAATTACTGGAGAATTCACAATATGGATCAAGCACATGCACACACACACACACACACACACACACACACAGAAACACACAACACCCGAAGAACACAGAAAAACCACACATATGCAGATATTGCTGCAAAAGCACTGCAATACACTTCATTTATGCATGGATATCGAAAGCAAGATTAATTTCCCAACTTTCACTCAGCCACTGCATACCTGCACAGACGCACACACACACACACACACACACACACACACACACACACACACACACCAGTCTCACAAGAAAAGGAAATCCATGTCAGCAGCTGGGTGTTAGTGACCTGTCAGTGAATCTGTGCTGCACTATTTGTCTTTTCTGGAATTGAAAGAATAACCTGAAAAGCTTTTTACCATAGGCAAAGAAGGCTTTTATTTCTCGATTAAAAAAAATCCCTGCTTTCAAACATTAACAATATGTCTAATGTTTATGTTTTGATTAGTTTATGCTTTCTCCCCAAAATTACTGCCAGATTCCAAGACGTACCGATTCATAAAATATATGGTGTCGGATTTGCATGAGGTCCTTTTGCAAAATCAGACAAGAACAAAGAGAAGATTTTATAGTAAATATTAAGGAAAAAGGAAAAAAAAACAGATATAACATGTACACAGCTAATTAACCAATGTTTTGCAATCAGCCAATCTTATTGATAGATCAAGAAATTTGAAAATAACATGTGACCTCTAACCTTCTGTTTGGGATATGATCATTATAAGGTCTTTTGAGGTTGTGGCTGTAGTTCAGCTCTCCACCAGAAGGAGAGATGCTGTGTCACGGCTGTTAAATTAGGACACCCCTCCCCTCTCATCTGCGGTGAGATTAGCACAACAAGTATGCTTTGGCATGTTTTTACTATAAATAAAGTATATGAAGGAGCAAACAAAACGTATCACAGGTATTTGCTGTATAACTGTAAAGCACACTGTGATTAATCTGTTTTCTTAGAAGGGATTTTGTTAAGCTTGGATAAACTCCACTGTTGTGAGAAACAGAAGCAGCTTGTAATTTTGCAACCTCTTCCCTGCTGTCTTTTCTTCTTTCTATCTTTAACTCAGTTCCCTCCTACACTCATTCCCATGGATCCTCTCTGTCTCATTTCTTTGCCGTTGCAGTGAAAGCCTATCGAGCCTGCATTGTCAGAGTTTGGGGAAAGCGCTTGCGTCAGAGCTCACTGTCCTGCTATAAAAGCCCAGGCTGCTGCAGCAGCGAGCAGTAGAGGCTTAAACCTGAGCCCTTCATACACCTCCACACACACACACACACACACACACATACACATACACAAAGAGGAGAGGGAGAGCAGCCTGTCCTCCCACCACGGAGCCATGAGTAGCATCGGATATGACCCCTACTATTCTGCCTCGCCATACAGACGCTGGTATGTCGAGGCTCCCCCTCGTGTCGCGGTAACCAGAGGGAGGACCCACTCTGTCTACTCCTCCCATGCTTCCCCGATGTCCTCCCGCGTCAAGTACTCCTCTCCTGGCCGGGTGCTGCTCTCCTCCTCCTCACAAGCCTCTTCCCTGGAGCTGGAGCTTAGCCAGGCCGCCCAGATCAGCTCTGATTTCCGCACCGTACGCACACAGGAGCGCAGCCAGCTGCAGGACCTCAACGACCGCTTTGCTGGCTTCATTGAGAGAGTGCGTGAGCTGGAGCAGCAGAACCGTGCTCTGGAGGCAGAGCTGCTGCTGCTGAGGCAGAGGCACAATGAGCCATCCCGCCTGAGAGCGCTGTACGAGCAAGAGGCCCGGTCCCTGAGAGCCGCCGTGGACGAGGCCAGAGCAGAACAACAGGCTGTGCTGGGACAGAGAGAGCGGTTGGAACAAACCCTGAGTGCCTTGCAGAGTCGATATGAGGAGGAGGTGCTGGGTCGTGAGGAGGTCGAGGGCCAGCTGATGGACGCCCGTCGTGGGGCCGACCAGGCTGCCTTAGCAAAGGCTGAGCTGGAGAAGAGCGTCGAAACTCTACTGGAGGAGCTGGCCTTCCTCAAGAGGATTCATGAAGGTGAAGTGGTTGAGCTTCAGGCCCAGGTCCAGCTGGGTGTCCAGGTGGCGGTGGAGTCTGAGGCCGCAGCCCCAGACCTCTCTGGGGCTCTCAGGGACATCCGGTCCCAGTATGAAAGGCTGGCAGCACGCAACATGCAGACAGCAGAGGAGTGGTTCAGAGTGAAGGTGGGCACCATGACTGAAACCGTGGCCCAGCACAGTGACGCCATGAGAAGCTCCAAGGACGAAGCAGGAGAGTACCGCCGCCAGCTCCAGGCTCGCCTGCTGGAGATCGATGCCTGCAGAGACCTCAATGAGTCCCTGCAGAAACAGCTGCATGAGATAGAGGACAAGCAGAACGCTGAGATAGATTCTATGCACGTCAGTAGAGTTTTTTGGTGTATCTATCCTCATGTGTTCATTATTATTCCGATTTTTGATTATGCGGGGGTATTCATCTCTAAAAGTATTACTTAAGTTTTTCATTTTATTTCCTTTTTTTTCTTCACTTCTTCTATTTAGGACACCATTGCAGAGCTGGAGAGTGAGCTAAGGGGCACCAAACAGGAAATGGCACGCTACCTGAAAGAGTACCAGGACCTTCTGAATGTCAAGATGGCTCTGGACATTGAGATCGCTGCATACAGGTGAGTAGTAACAGTGAAGCTGAGATATCCTTTCTGGAAATGAAAAGAATCAATGACAAACAAAGAGATGACATTTTGGATAGATTCAGAGGTTCTTCACAAGGTCATTTAAGGTGAAAATATTTGTTAACATTTAGGTAAAACGTACCTGCGTGTTCGTCAGAGCGCATTAGCATATTCAAACACAGCTATAGTATTTTTCATGTTTCTTTTTATGTTGAGATGTTTGCAAATTGTATGGCAAAACTATATGTATAGTGATTTATATTGATGTTTAGGCTCTTAATATAGAAAAGTCAAAAATAGATATTCTGGGATTAAGCCTTAACCAGAGATTTATTAGAATCAATGTTTACTTTCCACAATTTAGATCAGACATCGTAGTATTGAGTGATAAAAAAAATGTCTGTGTAACTAACTAAATAACTGAGTTCCCATCTGAAGTACTCATTTCCTGTTTTTTCACCAACCCCTACAGGAAGCTGCTGGAAGGGGAGGAGTCCCGCTTCAGTGTAGGAGGGCCTGGGAGTGTGTCCTCTATGTACAGCCACAGTTTCTCCGCGCCCTGCTTCGCCCGGCCCATCCTCTCCAGCATGAGCTCTGGCTCCTCCTACCTGATGACATCACGCCTGCTCAGCTCCAGCTTCAGCACCACCGAGGGGATCATCTCTGCCAGCCACGCCCAGCAAGCAGAAGCCAGCCCCCCCGGGGAAGAGGAGGAGGCCGAGGAGGTAGTGAAGGAGGAGGAGGAGGAGAAGGAAGAGGAGGAAGGACAGGAAACGGAGGAGACAAAGGGGGAGGAGGAGAAGGAGGATGAAGAGGATATAGAGGAGGAGGGCGATAAAGAGAAAGAAGATGAAGAAGAGGCTAAGGGAGATGAAGAGGCTAAAGAAGGAGAAGAGGGTTAGTGCATTTTTTTTAGTTTATTCTGAAATGGCTCGATTCAACTTCAATAATTAACATCATGATGACAAGTAATAATACAATTCTCATCTATTGATACAGGTGGTGATGGGGAGGAGCCAATGGAAGAGGTGACAGAGGCCGCTGAAGATGAAGGGGAGACAGAGGACAAAGCAGAAGCAGAGGAAGACAAGGTTACAGAGGAAGCACAAGAGGAGGTAAAAACAGTAGGAGGTGACGACAAGGATGAGGATGCAAAAGAAGAAGAAAAAGAGGAGAAAGAAGAAGCAAAAAAAGGTGAAGAGAAAGAAGACAAAGCGGATGCCAAAAAAGATGACAAAGCTGAAGACAAAGCCGACGACAAAGCCGACGACAAAGCCGACGACAAAGATGAAAAAGTTCCTCCGAAAACAGATGACAAAGCTGACGCCAAAAAGGAGAAAGAGGAAGGAAAAGCAATCAAACCTGAAGCTGCAGAAGAAAAAAAGCACAAAGGGTAAAAAGTAACTAGCCCCAGCCAACTTCTGTTAAGACCATCTATTTGCTCGATAACCTGCAGAGACATCTACGCTATCCTCTTGAATCTGCTTGTGGTGCTCAGTAAAACAGTCCAATAGCCATTTGAAGCAACAAATCAAGGTTAACTGCTTGCCAAAATCCAGATCAGTCCATGAACGTCTGGTTGCACACTTTATGATGAGTGTAATATGTGTAACTTCTGAATGCAAAAGTGAGCGGGGGAGTTTTTGGTGATTAAATAAAACACCTCTTAAAGCCACGTGTGTCATTGATTTTGACCCTGGTAGAGCAGCAAACAAGTCCCTATCTAACGTTTAACAGCTGGCAAGTAGGTGAAAGACAAATTTACAGCATAGGGCTTTTGTGTATATATATATATATATATATATATATATATATATATATATATATATAAACGTTAATAGCCTATACATTTTTGTCACTCCTAGGCCTACTATTATATTTTGTCTTCCTTTCTTTATATTATTTATATTCTATAAGCCATAGATCTGGGTCCGCGCCCCTGGACCGTCCTCAGAGTCACTGCAGGTCAAATTATTGTTTAATACTTTTTTGAACGTTTTTCCCCTCAAAATTAAAATATGTCTGAACATATACAGTATAGTATTCCAACATATTATTAGAAAAGGTATAACATATTAAAAAAAAACACACACACAACCTCAATGACATTGATGACAGGCTTACTGGCCTCTAAGATATAGCCGCTGTTGTAGCCATCCACAGACACAGGTAAGCTCTGGATTCAGTGTGCCTTCCACTTGACATTAAAACATGATGATATATGGATATGTAAATAAAGGCTTAGTAATGTAAGGCACCATGAAACGGTTTGTGTAAGCCAATAGGCTTTAGGCAACCCTACACATGCAGGCCCAGTTTTACATAAATTGTATATTAACACAATTGTTCACAACATGTTGTAGGATTCCCTGCTCATCTCTCTTTCAGGTTAGGGGTCCTTGGCCTAAAACACGTTTAAGCCCTGCTATAAGCATTGATCTATGTTTTGGAATTGCTGCTCCCATAGTGCTTTGGTGGATGTAAACAGGAAGTATAACGTTATGTAGTGAGTGGATGTGATCGAGCACCTTACCTTTTGGCAAATCTCGGCACTATTAAAAATGACGAATAAGCTAGCAGTTCCGGTTTGCAATCTACCCATGCATACTGACAAATGCCACTGATTGGATTACTGAAACTGAAGAGAACGTCACGTGAAGAATGTTCAGGTAAATTCTGGAGTTCATTTTTCTATAATTTCCAAGTGTATTTGTGTACGTTTATGGTATGTGGCTAGCCTACGGTGTTAGCAACTGCTGTGTAGGAGGGCTCATTAACATACAGTTGATACGAGTTGAAGTCAAAGTCAAAGTTTGCAAATATTAGCTAACAGTAGCCACCAAGCTAAAACCAAAGCTACAGATAGTAGCAAAACCTCTGTGTGCGTGTGTGTGTGTGTGTGTGTGT
>NC_045748.1:6373874-6382488 GCF_008692095.1 Etheostoma spectabile | reverse complement strand
GTGTGTGTGTGTGCGCGCGCGCGCGCAGTTAGCCAGCCGCTCAAGGAAGACAGAGGGACAGTTTTGGGGCCAATGCCGGTGGCGAGACAGGATGACTTGTCACATACACAGCCATAAATACTGAGCTGTTAAAACAGTAGGCCTACATGTAGTCAGTAGGTGACATGATGGGACATGCCAAATCCCCTTGTTAGCAAATTTCCGAAAAATTTGTTACAGTAACAAACTAATGATGACGATAATAATTACTTCAAGGGTGTTCTGTTTTATCACGCCATTTACATGTGAAATATAAAACGCATTGTCTGGATACGAGATGACCCATAACCTTGTTTTAGCAATAAACTGAAAAAGTAGTAGTAAGACTTTATATTCTGTTTAACAAGTACATCCGGGATATTTTCTTATGTGATAAGAGACCCTAGTCACACCCTGATGCACATTATCCTCTGACACCTGGCATCCCCGAGCAGCCACTTTTACTCTACTCTACTCCCCTGGGTAGGAGACGTCAGGTGTAGACAGTCTGCAGCAGCAGCCAGCTCCCTGCATAAGGTATGGAGCCTGCATACGACCCTGGTGCTGGCTTTAAAAAACTAATTGTGTAAATCATTAGACACTGTTTGATATTTCTTTGCACACAGTCTCTCAGCAATACCATCTGCCATATGTTGCTGTTGACAAAATAATAAAATAAAGCCCCTAGTTAAAACCTCGGCAACCTAGTTCAGCACATCCGATCTAAAGCGGAAGAAATATCTTTCGGCGATTTATCCATAAGCCAAGAAATATACAGTATCTTGCCCATCCGTTCAGCAATGGCAGTCAAATCTTAACACACTCCAAAATTAAATATCAACTAACCATATCCTGAAAAGCATTAATGGAAGTAATTTAAAGGAAACCCAATAACTTTTTTAATTAAATTAGATAACATAGTTTACATCCTTGATTGATAACATAGTTTCTTTTAAATAGCATTATTTGCAGATTTGTCAATATTATAAGAGCTGCTTTTGATTATAAAATAATATTGGTCTAAATGTTAATCATAACTCGTAAAACAGCAAACATGTATGTGGCGACTAGAACTTTGTGTGACATCAAAAATAGTCATTTGAGGGAAGGGATGAAAAAAAATTGTTTTTTTATTTTTTATAAATGTCACATTACCTTTTAATATTCATTAATACTATCTTCACAGATTGGTAGCTGTACAAATAAACCATTTGAATGAGTATTAGTTAGATTAGTTGACCACATTAAATCACATGGGATAATAAGATATAATAACTTACCTAAAATGAAAGCATTACTTTCATGATTAAACCTTTATTGTAAAGCTCTTTTCTGCCAAGTTGTAATACTTTCAACTACTTATAAACTACTAAATATAACTACTCTAATGTAAGTGTTGATACATGTAGGTCTATCCAATTGCAAAAAGTAACTTAAAAAAAATCTTTTTACTTTTTTTCTAAAAACAATTGGTGCATTTACAAATTGTTGGCAACACCAAAATAAATGGAAATTGAATAAATGGAAATAAAATAATGCACTGTAGATTAAGGATATTGGTACATTTGTGCCCTTTACTCCCCTTAAATCCGGACACTGGTTGCAATACAAATTGACAAGACACAATATTTCTTTTTTACTTCATTATGACATTTATTGAGCAAATGCTGCTGGGAAATCGTTCATGATGAGTAAAGTCATGGGATTGCAAACAGTAGCACCTCATTTATTTCTGTGATTTAATTCAAGTCCATCCTATGCAAGAATGCATAAATCAGCGCATTTACAGTTTTTTTCTTCTTTTCAGTTGCACTCAGGTAAACATAACAGACACTGATAAAAAGCATGTTTAAGGCTAGTAGTTTCTTCAGGTTTGTTAAGCTTTATCTGCTACAGTTACTGGATGTATGCGGTCATATCACTGCCCGTTTCTTTCTTCTCTGTACGTTGTGTATTACTTGGTAGTTTCTTTTTGGCTCAGTTGGTATCTTCACATGTCAAGTAAGGCGTCTTCAATAAAGCCCATGTCTGTGTAGAGGACCCTCCCACCTCCCGTTCCATCCCCTTCAACTCAACTCAAAAAACTCTCAACCTTAATAATATTTATCTCACTCTCCCACCCACAATACATATATTCCTTTAACATATTTACTCTTTTTTACAGTGTATTTCTACCATACTTCCAGATAAGAAAGGAAAGTACTCCCCTCTCCTGAGCTAGCATGCAGAGACCCCCGCCCCCTCCCCCCTCCCCTCCTCCCCCCCTCCCGCCCTCCCTCCCTCCTCCCATGAGCTCACCTGTGAACTGCAGAAAGAAAGAAAAAGAGGATAAAATGTCTCAGTCGCTTGCTCCTGACACGTCTGTAGCAAAGCCTCTTTAAAGCTGTCCCTCAACATGCATTTCTGAAATTTGTAGCATTAAAATGTCGGCTTCTCTGTATGATTTGTTTTGTATGAGAGTGGTTTTCTTTATTACATCGCTCTAGCTGTATGATTTTCTTTGTTATGTTAGTTGTGGGTTGATTGCTTGCCTTCGTGTCCTCTCTGCCAGATCGGCCACTGGGAGTCTCCTCATTCGGCCTCGGTCACCTGCTTGATGGACTCGGTGGAGTGCTTCTCGGTTTTCTTGGTGGAGAGCTGCATCACCTCCTCCACCTCCTCCTTCATCGTCTCGGTCACGGTGACAGATTTGGTCACACGCTTGGATCCGTCCTCTCCGGTCGTGATTGTCTCCACGGTTTTGGTGATCACCACTTTCTGGCTGCCATCGTCCTTGGACGGGCTCTCGTCCACGCCGTTAGCGATCACGACGCCCTCTTTCTCCTCGTCCTTCTTCTCTTTCTCTTCGGGGCTGCTCTTGTCTAAATCGCCATTCATTGCGACATCCTTCTTTTCCACCTTTTTATCTGTTGAGTCGCTCTTTTTCTCTGATTTCTCTTCAGCGGCTTTAGGGGCCTCAGGCTTGGCGGTCTCTGTCTTTGGGGATTCAGCTCTTGGAGATTCAGATTTTGGGGATTCTGACTTAGGGGAATCGGGTTTTGGGGAGCTAGGTTTTGGGGATTCCGACTTCGGTGACCCCCCTTTGGGGGACTCAGACTTCGGAGATGCAGGCTTGGGAGATTCAGATTTTAGAGAGTCAGGCTTTGGAGAATCAGGTTTTGATGCCTCAGTTTTGGCAGCTTCCTCGCTCTTTGCCTCGGGCTTTGCAGCCTCTGATTTCGGAGCTTCTGTCTTGGCTACAGCTTCTTCTGATTTGTCGTCCGCTTTCTCGTCTTTTACCTTCTTCTCGTCTTTTTCCCTCTCATCCTTTTTGCCTTTGTCAGCATGCTCATTTTCCTCTTTCTCATCTCCGTTTTTGGAGGCTGTCTCACTGCCTGCATCTTCATCCTGATCGCCGCCCTCCTCTTCGGCACCTGCTTCCTCTTCTCCTTCTTTGTCTCCGGCCTTCTCTTTGTCAGGAGTGGCTTTAGACTCTGGTGCTTTGGAGCACAATACTGTCTCCTCAACTTCCTCATCTCCCTCTTCTCCTCCCTCTCCTTCCTCTGCATCATCCCCCTTTTCCTTATCCACTCCCTCACCTTCTTCTTCCTTCTCTCCTTCTTCACCGCCTTCTCCCTCCCCCTCTTCTTCCTCATCCCCACCTTTTACATCTTCCTCAGCCTCCTCTTCCTCTTTAGCGGGCGCACTAGAGCTAACTTTGGCTTCAGTGGCGGCTACAACTTCCTCTTCCTCGCCCTCTTCTCCCTCTTCCTCTGCTTCCTCTCCCTCTCCTCCCTCTTCCCCCTGGTCCTCCTCTTCCTCATCTCCTCCGCCTCCGAGTGTGGCAGACAGCTCTTGTGCTATATCTGCCAGAGCCTGGTCCATTTCAGACTTTTCGTCCTCCACCCTCGTCTCCTCGATGATCTCCTCCACAAACTTGTGCTGCACCTTAAACTTGGGAGGCTCTGATTTAGAGATTCTGGTGGGGGTGACCGCCTGGCGATAAGGGAAAGTGCTGAAGTGGGTCTCCTCACCCTCCAGGAGTTTCCTGGGCAGAACAAATGTATACATTATGCATTTAATAATCACATTTGTTACAGAGAAGACACACTTTTGTGAAATGACTGTAAATGGTATTGCTACTTTTCAAATGTCAAATACCTGCAGTGGTGGAGGAAGTACTCAGATCTTTTATTTAAGTAAAAGAAGCATAACTACAGTGTAGAAATACTCAGTTACAAGTAAAATACCTGCATTCTAAACTTCACTAAAGTAAAAATGCAGAATTCTCCCATTTCAGAAAAATAGAAATTATATTATTGGACTGTAATTAATGATGCATTAATGTGCTCATGTTATAATGTTGGAGTTTATTTGAATACATTTTTTATACTGCTGTGTAGCTTGATATGATATATTTCATCATGTATTTGTGTATTTGTATTTTGTTTTAAGGAAAGTTATTAACTAAATGGGCACCCGGTTAGCTCAGTTGGTGGAGTGGGCGCCCATAGATAGAGGTTTACTCCTCTACGCAGCGGGCCGGGGTTCCACTCTAACCTGTGGCCCCTTGCTGCATGTCATTCCCCTCTCTCTCCCCTTTCACTTATTCAGCTGTCCTGTCAATTAAGGCCTAAAAATGCCCAAAAAATAATCTTTAAAAAAAGTTATCAAATAAATGTAGTGGAGTTAAAAGTTAATATGTTCTCTTTAAATGTACTGGAGTAGAAGTATAATGTTACTTAAAATGGAAATACTCAAGGGAAATACAAGTACTTCTATGTTGTACTTTAGTGCATCTATTCTACTTAGTTACATTCCACCACTGTACCTGTATGCAGCAATCTCGATGTCCAAGGCCATCTTGACATTGAGCAGGTCCTGGTACTCGCGCAGGTGACGAGCCATCTCCCATTTGGTGCTCTTGAGCTCATTATCCATCTGGTGAATTGTCTCCTGAGGAAAAACAGAGCAGACACGATGCAAGGCGAATTAACTACAACAAAACGACGTGCAGAGCAAAGCTTCCTTCTCTTTTGCAGGTAAATGGATGCAGCTCTGTTCATGGATTACCAAGAACAGAGACTGCAATTGTACAGAGACTTCCAGAACCTTTTTCAAATTGGCCTTTAAATTAAACCGCTTTTGTTCTCTGTGCACATTTGTATGAACTCCATAAACTTTGTGCACCAAAGCCGGTTGTTTTAATATAATTTGACGCAATACAGTATATTCTAGAGAAGATGAATGCCTTTTTTTCAAGGACAGGCTCCACACTTGTCAATACACACCCCCGCCCCCGCCCCAAAATCTCAGTGGTGTGATGTAGGCCTAAGGACAGAGCCAATGAAGGCATCGCCTCTGACTCAGCAATACAGAGAGGGGAAGGGGGGGAGGGGGGGAGGAGAGTCTGCTGCAGTGTCACCCTTCTTTAACCATATCCTGACACTTGTAAGCACAATGATGCTCACAGCAATCATTACGCAGCAGAAAATGTTTCAACGCAGGCCTTTAACTATAACATAGACCAGAAAATATGATCCGTTTTAATGTTATTAAGTAAGTTTTCTACTGTTACGTCCCTCATATAGTAACTGCGTCACAAAAATATAACAAATAGGAAATATGTAGTGGATTTACCTAAACTATCCATCATCATGATAGAAACTAAACTCCAAATATGAAGTTTTAAACAAAAAATAAAGTAGAATCTACAATTGTAAAGTAGATACTCCAGCTCTCCGCAGCCCTGTCCGCCCGAGCTGGGTCCTACCTGCAGGCTGGACAGGTCGCTGTTGTGGCGGTCCTCGATGTCATTCAGCTGCCTCTCCAGCGAGTCTCTTGTCCCGCGGACGGACTCTAACTCCACCGTCTTGGACTGCAGCTGGCGGCGGTAGTCGGATATCTCATCACGGGCGGACTTGATGGCGTCCTTGTTCTGCTCCGCTGCTTCGGTGAGCTTGGCGTAGCGGCACATGAACCAGTTCTCCACCTGCTGCAGGTTCTGGTTTGAGTGTCCCTCCAGCTCGGAGCGGATCTCGCGGAGAGCCTCGGTGATGTCCGTCTTCTGGAGGTCTTGCCTCTTAATGGTCACCTGAGACTCCTGGATCTGGGCGATGAGCTCGCTCACTTCTTCCTCGTGGTTGTTGCGAATATAGGCGATCTCATCCTGCAGCGACTGAACTTTCTTATCCAACTCCGACTTCACCAACTTCGAGTCCCCGGTTTCCTTCCTCAGGACGCGGATTATGGCCTCTGTCTCCTCCCGGATGCGAGCCTCTTCGTCCAAGCGGTCCCTCAGCCGCTGGATGTCCTCGTCGATATGGTCGGTGTCCAGCTGGATTTGCGCCTTGTCATGGTGGATCTGCTCCAGCATGGAGCGCAGCTCCTGCAGCTCCTGGTCGTAGACGTCGCCCAGCTGGGAGCGCGACACCTGCTTCTGCCGCAGTGACTGGATCTCCGACTCGATCTGCGTGTTCTGCTGCTCCAGGTAGTGCACCTTGTCAATGTAAACAGCAAAACGGTCGTTGAGCCCTTGGAGTTGCTCTTTCTCGCTAGATCGCTTGTAGTCTCCGTTCAGGATGGAGCTTTGACTATAATCAACACTGTCGGCGGAGCTGAGCACCGTTGAGCCGTAAGCTCGGGACACCGGCATGTTCACGCTCCTCTTGTAGGACGTTGTCATGGTGGAGCCGGGGCTTGCCCGGGACCAAGACTGGGAGCGAAAGCCGCTGGAGGGGGTGCCACCGGAGCGGCTATAGCCGTAGCCGGTCGTCCTAGTATCCATAGTTCTCCTGAAGGGGCTCCCTACCGTTTCCACCGGGTAACTCATCCGGTCAGACTACCTGGGATGTGAAGGGGGGAGAAGGCGCGGGCCGAGCGTGTATAGGGGTGTATGTGTGTTATATGTATGTGTATGTGTGGGTGTGGGTGTATGTGTGTGTGTATGTGTATGTGCAGGAGACGGGTGTATGGCATTCACAGCGACTGAGAGCTCCTCTGGCTGCTCCTTTTATATCGGAGGCTCTGTTGATAACGAGTCAAGTCCAAGCAGTTTTGTTTCGTCCATTTACTGAAGGGAGGGGAGGGGAGGGCCCATCCCCCCTCAGGCAGTCTGCTAATGGTCCGGGGTCCCGTTCTGTCTGAACCACGTGGGCTCCATGTGCCACGTGGGTATCCCATTTCGATAGTATCTATCTATCTAAATAATTTGAGATCGAGATATGAATTTTAACATGACAATCCTTGCTGAAATGGCCCTGTCATTTCAGCACCATGGACAGCGACCACCGTCATTTCCTCAGCTGAAAAACCTTTTCTTTCCTTCTTTAATTCTTTCTTTCTTTCTTTCTTTCGTTTGTACAGTTTATTGAAGTGAACTCTGAATTCATGAACTTGAACGACCACACCATGGCAGCTTTCAGCTGAGACCAGGTCTGCAGACTGTGAAGCCAAACTTGCCTTCTCACTTGAACTTCTCACAAGATTACACCAAGTGATCCTCCTCAGGTTGTTTATGTGTGTCCCCTAGTCTTCTCCACTACAATACATGAGTGTGTGGTGACAGTGGAGTGGGTATAATTTCATACAAATAGTAAAAATGTGTATGTACTCATATATTTCCTCATTTGTCCTGTTACATTGAAAGTAACGAAAGAGAAATGCCGAATGCATTTCTGTTTAATCTAACTCCGATCTATAAATGATAAATTCATGTCTAGCAATTCATTTGATTAAATTCATTTTTGGTTAACATCTGTGAAACATTAAAAGGTCAGACATCCTGTTGCAGCACTGCAAAACTATTAAGAGAATAATTTGTACAGTGTGCATGTGGAGCCCTTTTCCTGCAGAGAGTTGTAATACTGTGACATTTTCTTATATATTCCCTTGTATAGTGGAGCACATGTACTTAATGTACAGTTCTGCATCGCTTTACTGTATAGTGTTAACATTTGTAAACCACACAGACACAGATGTACACACCTTCCTTCCAGCTTTCTGTAGGATCATCACTTTTGTAGGTGCAAAGCCACATGGGATTTATGGGATCCATTTGCTGAGACGTTTACCCTGAATAGTGAAGTGTCAGTGCGGGCTTGCAATCTGGCGGCTTGACCTCACCTGACCAGCAGGTTATTGATCTCCCATCAATCTTGGTGTTTCACTCTAATCTCATGTCACTCTGGTCAATGTGGAAACGATTACCAATCATTCGAGGTAACGCAGCAAAAAACACTATCAGCTGCATTACTACATTATGTGTTTAATTCTGTCAAAATTATCACAACGCTTCTCAACAGGTGCTCAAGATACACAAACTTAGTTAAGTGGCAATTCTCTCACTGATCTAAATTCCTGAAAAATAAAAAAAATCAAGTATGGTATAAGTTAAGGCATCACTTTTTTTAAAAGCCTGCTTGTTTTGGTTGCAGCATGTGAGTAGAGAACCCATTCTGTTTTTCAACACCGACTTAGACATTTCCCATTAATCACCTGTCTGCATTTTCTTGTCCCCCTTATTGCCTTTCCACTGCAAGCTTTAGTCAAGCAGAGCTAATGCATCGACCATGGCCAATTTTAGATTGCTCCAGAGACATAAAGGCAGAGAGAGAGA
>NC_045748.1:6372057-6373864 GCF_008692095.1 Etheostoma spectabile | reverse complement strand
GAGAGAGAGATAAATAGAAGGAGAGCTAGAGAGAAAGGGAGAGAGAGAGACAGTCACAATGACTTTCTCCTTGTGTGTGTGCATGTCTGCATATTTTAAGCACCAATATGTATTGTAAATGCTTAGACTCCAGCAACCAAACCCACAATTCTCCTCACATGCTGATGTTACAGTGTCCTTGACCATTACCCCGTGAGTTTACAGGCCCCCATATTTCATTGTTGGGCGGTTCACTCAGGACTTCGAGGTGCTTTTGGATGCCCTACGAGGGCGCCGGTGGTGTGATGTACACGGCAGATTGAGCGATGTGTGGGTTGGGCACAAATGGGGGAAGTCATTCGACATCAGTTCTGGGCTCCAGCGCACTGCAGAAGGGTTGGAGATTTTTCAAATGGCACTGCAGCAGAAACAGGCTCTATAATAAAAGCAAACAAGATCATCCCAGGGTGTCCCAGCTGTTCACCTGCGGGGACCAGTCCCCAGAGAATGCATTCCCCTTTGAGTGAGGTCACGCCACAGGCGTCTTTAGACGTCAGAGGGCAGGGATATGTTATGAGCTGATACAGAAAAAACAAGGACAGCGTGCCCTTTTTAGTTCAGCTGATATACTGTTGAGTGGCACATGTAGTCAGTTCAGTGTTTGTTAATAGAAGGATAATAAAGCATATGACACATCTTTTCCAAAAGCATCCTTTGATTATTAACAGTCAGTAGGAGAAGGGCCCTACAAGTCCCTACAAAACGTTATTATTATATTATTATATATTCTTTTGGATAATTTCTTTTAGGCCTTTAATTAAATTGAACAGCTGAAGACAGTAAAGGGGGAGAGAGAGGGGAATGACAGGCAGCTAAGGTAGCTAAATGGACCTTAATAGCATTTCGTCCTATTTAAAGCGAGACTTTGTAACTTTTGCTAACCAGCGGCCAAAAGTGACAACTTTAAGGGTATAACGGTAAATTCCAATGTACATGAAGTTAACTGTAGCACAGGAAGAAAATACTCAAAGTCAGCAAACTGTAACGTTTCTCAAACAGTGATGTTACTTAATGTAACCACATTTTGTTTTCACGTTTGCTCAATTAAAGCTTTGAATGCAGAACCTTGTAATAGAGTAGTACGCTTCTGCAACTTTAGTAAAAGATATGAATTATTCCTCTGCAGCTGCTGTGATGTGTCTTACAACTAACATGGCAGCCTGTTGCACTATATTCATGAGGATGAACGGAGAATGTAGGTGGAGAGGAACAATGACATTGAGATAGAGTGAGAAGCAAATGTGGGAGCCTTAATTAAGATTTACGTTGATGAGGCTCAGCCCACCACTGTGTGACTCCAGGAGATAAATCCATGTCATGGCCCGTGTCAGAGTGGGATTTCTTAACACAAGCAACTAGTCAAAAAGTAAAACACAGTTGTTTTCTGTACAGAAGCAATATATTGATGATTGTAAACAAAAGTTAGAAGCTTTTATTTTTTTATTATACACAACACACTATACACACACCCATGTGTGGACACCCAAACGCTACACCCACATTTGATCCTTGAACATCTCAACTGGACAACACACCCACATACCTAAACAACAGAATAGGTTGATTGCCAATGACTCCCAAAATGACATGTAAATAATGAGCATTCTTCTATTAATGCCTTTAGCAATAGCCTATGTATAGTATATATTTGGGGGTGGCAGTAGCTCAGTCTGTAGGGAGTTGGGTTGGGAACTGGAGGAACCAACCGGATTTCACCTCCTGGGCACTGCCAGGTGCTCTTGAACAAGGCATCGTAACCCCCCCCCCC
>NC_045748.1:6369802-6372047 GCF_008692095.1 Etheostoma spectabile | reverse complement strand
CCGCTCAGGGTGCTGGTCCAGCACTGGCAGCACGCTCACTCTGACATCTGAAACTAGCTTGTGTGTGTGTGTGTGTGTGTGCGTGCAGTCAGCCACTTAAAGAAGACATAGAGGACAATTGCCAATGCAGGTGGCGAGACAGAATGACTTGTCACAGCCATAAATACTGAGCTGCTGGAGACAGCAGTTGAAACAGTGTCTTCTTTGCCCTCTTCATCTCTGCTGCTGTTGTTATCTGTTGGGTTGTCTTCCTCTTTATCAGCATCCTGTCTTTTATTTTTTAATTACTTTTCACCCAGGTTTACTTATTTACTAACTTGATTTACTTTATATTTCTTTTCTTTTCTTTCTAATAAGTCCTTATCTTTTTTGCTATCATGCTTTCCATCTGTTCCCAGCTCCCCTCTGACTTCCTGCCTCCCTCCCTGTGTCCTTCTCCCCACCTCCTCTTTGCCTCTCCATATGTCACTCTGTCTGTCTTCAAGTCACAATAGCGTTTTTCTCTTCTTGTTCACCGTAATAACTTTATCCCTTTTCCGCCCTCTGCAACACCAGCATCCATCTGCCGCGTCTTGCATCACATACCTTTAGTAAAGCACGAGCAGTTGTCACGGAGACATACTTCACAGGATTTAGTACTTAAACACGTTGGTCACCAAGGACGTAGCTATGTCCTGATGCACCATTACACCTGAGGCATTGTGTGTCAATAATGATGTTGTACAGAATGATAGCATAACGTTGACATTAAATGTACTGTAAAATAACTTTTCATTACCATGTTAATAAAATGTGTCTGCAAGGTTTTACCACATCACGTACGCTTTCATGTGTTTGTGCACTCAATGTTGAATCTTTGTAACACACCTTATAATGCTCGCCTAGCTGCTAGTGTGGCACGCCCACATACTCTGCTTCTGACTGGCTAGTAGTCCTTACTTAGGTCCAGATTTAAGTGAGATGCCTCGCTCTGTGGCTAAAACAGAGAGCGCAACATGCAGGGTGAAAAGAGGAGCTGCAGCAATGTGCAGTTTAACAAAAATACAAAAATATGATGCTTTTTGAAAATGAAACAAAACAAACCTCTTAATACAATTATGAACCTGAAAATGAGCATAATATGACCACTTTGAGAGAAAATCTTTTTAAAGGACATGACACTGAACCTAAACATGATATTGTCTATGTATAAATATATCGCCCTTCTATGACTGTAGGCAGACTCTACTGATGAGATGGATTCCTCCTATCGTAGTTTAAACCTCACTGACCTGCTCGTGAGTCATCGTGACTGTGAGTCATTATGATGCGGTGCAGCCAAACATTGTTAAAATTCACAGAACTTTACTTTTGAATCCTAGTTGAGTTCCCAAAATTTCCAAAGATTCAAAATATGTCTGGCTGAAATTTGTGTGAAAATACGTATAAAGTTACGTGCAAGACTGCTTTAATATTTCCATTTGATTGAATGGTTGTACTTTTCACTCCACTATTATCTGACAGCTATAGTTACTAGTGACTTTGCAGATGAAGTAATTTTACATGCAAAAACATTTGATCAGGCTCAGCTTCTAAAAAATGATATGTTATAATCTAAAGCAAGTAGAAAATAGTTTAACTACAATTTAAATAAGCCCCATCCCGACCAACTACAACAGTAAAATCAAATAATGTAATGCATATAATAGTATAACTCACTTAATAGGGCAGTTTTGCAAAAATAGTACTTTTACTTCTTATAATGCAAGTACACTTTGTGACATATTTTTACTTAAGTAAAGAATCTAAGTACTTCCTCCACCAAGGACTCTTCGTTTATGGAATCTACGTTTTTAGTCAAAGAGAACCTGGAGCACTACAGGTTTGTGAAACTTAATAATTTGCGCTTTTAGATTGTTGGTCTCATGGATTTCTTAGACAGAAGCGCAAATAATTCACATTTTAAGAACAAAAAAAAAACAAAAAAACATGTGTCCGAATTTATGTAACAAAGAGATTGTTGGCAGAAGAATACTTGTGGCAATCTGAGTCATTAAACCATCCGGCATTTGTAATGGAGATTAAGACTTGAGACTGCAGCATTCTGCATAGGTCAAATCTCTGCTGGCTGTTGAGCTGGACGGGTGAGAGTTGTAAAGTGAGGAGGATCAGATGAGGTAAGCAGGGTGGGACAGGCTGTAGATTACTGTATGGGGTGATGTTGGTGGGAGGTGATGATGTCATCAGAAGTGGCATGGCAAAAAAA
>NC_045748.1:6366819-6369792 GCF_008692095.1 Etheostoma spectabile | reverse complement strand
CAAGAGTGTGTGTGTGTGGGGGAGGAGGGGGGGTGCACAGGAAAAAAGAAAGGGAGGGGTTATGATCTGCAGTTTATCTGCAATGCATCAGTAGCTCTCTCCCTCACTTTCTCTCTGGGCAGATGCAGCGTCTTTTCTCGTAGGTGATTCTCTGTGGACAGCTCACAGAAATAATACTGTTCCACTTTCTCCTCGCACAGGGAGGATGAATGGCAAAAGCCCAAGAACTTCTGTTACACACACATTATGAGGCACACAAAAAAGAAGTCAAAACAGGTCAGACTTGTGTGGAGCCCCGTTTGTTTGAGACTTTTAAGTTTAGATAATTTGTCCTCAGGAGCTAGTACTTTGGACACTCAAGCATTATTCATGTGCACAACTTAATAATGTGAATACCCTGGAAAAACAAGACCTACGTACAAATCCTTTGTCCCCATGTAGAGTTTTGAAAGCTGAACAAGTAGTTATCTCTTTCCGTCAGTACCTCCTCAGCAAGGGAAACGCCGAACTTTCAAATAAAATTTCAACATTAGTTTCAATCGGCCTCCTTTTAATAAAGTCACGCGACAAATTATATAGACAAAGTGGGGAGCGTGTTATAAATCTGTTGGCTCCCTGAGTGCAAAACCATTTTAAAGCACCCGCACCCACACCCACACCCACACACACACACTCTATATTCCTCTAAACCTCATGTATATTCCAGTGATCCATTTTGTTTGCACGTAATGCAGCATTTGGTGCTACAGATACATGATTTATTGTCCAGCCTGATATTCATGTATGTATTATGATAATATTTACTCTCACCTCGCGTCACCATCAGTTACTCTGAGAGCTTTATGTGTTCTAGTTCTCTCTGATCACACAGCAGCTATACTGTAGCAGTAGACCATGGCCTTGAACTTTATCTGTGAAAACACTCTTTCAGTACAGTATACAGCAGCCTAAGCACGAGATTTTCATTATGGTTTTATTGTCCATATTTAAGGTTAGAGTTAGGGTAGTCACGCTTTGCCAGACCTTCCTTCACAGCGCTGCGGATGAGGGTCTGGCTGGTCAACGCACTATTCCGGAATGGGAGAAAAACTTGCTCTGGTTTATTAGCATGTCTTTAAACCAATCACAATAGTTATGGGCGGCGCTAAGCACCAGATGGAGCAAAATAGCCTCGGGAAGGAAGTTTGTTTGGTGGAACGTGTATGTTGAAAAGTTGTTAAGAGTACTCAGATTGGACAAATAGTCTAGTCTCTGGATTTACCCTACAGAGATCTGAGGAGCAGTTAACCATAGTCCTCGTAAATCGACCGGAGTTTAAAATTCCACCGCAAAGAAAGCATAAGGTAACGGACATCTGGCCGAAAAAGGAAATATGGCAGAATTTAAGGCAGCACCGGAATAATCCTGGAAGTGGAAGGTCATGGATATAGAATAGGGTTAGGGTGGCCAGTGGACCACTGTTTTATCAGGATTTTGCAACAAATTTTAATGATGCCATAAGTCATTGAGACATTGATTTCCTTCAACAATTATATTTGGGATAAGGGTTTCTTTTACTACAATGTGAAAGTAAAGTTAGGTGAAATTGAATATGAGTCCTTAATTAGTTGAGGTATTCAAAAATGAAAGTGACAAAATCAATTAGGGTTAGGATTAGGGTTGGTAGATTACCTAACTCAGCTCTGCTTGAGTGGAGAGTGTTTTAGAAACAACCATTTTTACTTTCCCCTCTGTGTGGTAGAAGTAATTTAACAGTATAGCAACAATGCTTTGTCATATCGTCAGTGCATTTGGACTGTTAACTGTAAAGCACTTTCTGCCACCTTTTGCATGTTTGTGGGCGGCATCCTCTTCCTCACTCCTTTAAGCCCCTGTTGTCCCTGAACCATGTGTGTCAGCATGTAGTGTGCTATAAATAAGTCAATATGTCAATATGTACCAATGTCATTGAGACAAATTCGTTTACACATGTGCTTTGCAAATAAAGCGACCTGATGTCTGAGGGGAAGATCGTGCATTGCGCTGCTGTAGGAAGCCGTTGTAGTTGCTTTTCTTCAGGGTCACTCAGAACAAAAGGAAGATCACATAGTATATAGTACATAATACATAGTACATAATACATGGTAACGCTTTATGATTAGTACAATTCGGAATAGATATCAGGAAAGAAATGAGGACTGAAGGAGGAACCATCTGTTACTGAACCATTAGTTAATGAGTAACTCCTAATCCAATGTTTTGGAGATGGTTGGACTGGTTACTCTGTTAAGAAATGAGTGTGGAACGAATCAGGAACGACTTGATAATTGATGAATCGTTAATAAATACTTCCCTAATAATTCATAATGGAGGAATATATAGTGGATAGTGATGAGGGACATCACAAGGGACACAAAAAGGTTAAGTAGTCATGAGATAATGATGAGGTAATGAGGAACTACTTAGTAATAGTGGTGTAAATCACACGTTTTATCACGATACGTTATTATATAGATTCTTAAAACAACAATACAATATTTACTGATATCACAAAGTCTGCCGCAATGCGCTTTCGTTTAATTCCAATTCAGGGGTCTGCGACCAATACAAGACCACACATGAGTCTATTTAACACAATCAGTTATCTATTTACAACTTAACTAAAATATGTTTTCACAATTTGATTACAAAGCTCTTCCAGATATTTAAATTAAAAACAAAGTACTCTTTTAATGAAAAAGAATACACATAAAGTTGGGACTTTCAAAATAAAGGTGCATCTTAAAGGTCCCAAGGCATGAAAATTTCACTTTATTTATCACTACTATGAGTTCCCCCAGCCTGCCTATGGTCCCCCAGTGGATAGAAATGGCGATAGGTGGGCCAATCTGGAATCTTGCCCCTTATGACCTCATAAGGGGCAAGATTCCAGATTGGCCCACCTATCGCCAAGGTTAGCTCCCCTTTCTCTGCTTTGCCCGCCCAGAGAATTTG
>NC_045748.1:6365479-6366809 GCF_008692095.1 Etheostoma spectabile | reverse complement strand
GAGAGAGAGACATCATGGCTTTCAAACGAGCAGAGTTGTTGTGGGTCAAGGCCGCACCCCAAGCCTCCACCTTACCCACTCCACCTTAATGATGTACTCATTAACGATTCATCAATTATCAAGTGTTTCCACACATGAATTATTCATGAACTAATCATTAGCTACTCTATAAAATTTGATTACGAGTTACTTACTAAACTAAGGGTTCACTAGCAGTTAGTTTCTCATCCGTGCCTCATTTGTTTCCCGATAATGCTACGGTATGTACCTTATTGAAAAGTGTTGCCTTGCATCCGTGTCTTTTACTCTTGATCTCTCACACATGCTGACACGGTCTTGCCACACGATGAGTCTTAACATATCTAAAGCTGAAGTCAGCAGCTTTTCTCATCTGGAGGAGGAAGTGAACAATCAGCGGAAGCCGAGCAGATCAAACTGAATTACCCCACTGAGGGTGAGCACTGTGAGACCCCTATGTGATTATTTCGTCAGTGTCTGTTTTTTTACTCTCCGTGTTCATCATTTAAGAGGGTAGTTTTCAGAAAACACTAACTCAATGGCCTGACAGGTCTTTTTATACAAAGAAGGAATTCAGTCGGCACGTGGGTGGGCCTTAAGGACCTTTTGGTCCTGGTGCCGTAGGGTGCCAACTACCCAAGTCATGCATATGATCCTGTCATCAAGAAGAGACTTTGTAAATGCCAACTAACCTGCTGAGATAAAGTTCTGTGTTCAACAGTGCTGAAGCTGTCAGCTCTGTGAATCTTTTTGCTTTATCTATTGAAGTAAATAATCCATCCATCTATCCTTTTCTCACTGTTCAAGGCACTCAGCAAAGCAAATGTGTTATTTAAACAACATTGTGCATGTTAGTGAACACTGTTCATTTCCAGAGATGTCTACTGTATCTACAGATACTAGAGATAGATCTGTCTACTGTATCTATAGATACTAGAGATAACTATCTACTGTATCTATCTCTTACAGTGTTCATTTCCAAAGCTCTGTCTTTTGTATCTACAGATACTAGAGATAGACTTGTCTACTGTATCTATAAATACTAGAGATAACTGTCTACTGTCTCTATCCCTAACAGTGTTCATTTCCAGAGCTCTGTCTTTTGTATCTACAGATACTAGAGTTAGACTTGTCTACTGTATCTATAAATACTAGAGATAACTGTCTACTGTATCTATCTCTAACAGTGTTCATTTCCAGAGCTCTGTCTTTTGTATCTACAGATACTAGAGATAGATCTTTCTACTGTATCTACAGATACTAGAGATAGATCTGTCTACTGTATATATAGATACTAGAGATAACTGTCTAC
>NC_045748.1:6365370-6365469 GCF_008692095.1 Etheostoma spectabile | reverse complement strand
TCTTACAGTGTTCATTTCCAGAGCTCTGTCTTTTGTATCTACAGATACTAGAGATAGACTTGTCTACTGTATCTATAGATACTAGAGATAACTGTCTAC
>NC_045748.1:6355184-6365360 GCF_008692095.1 Etheostoma spectabile | reverse complement strand
TCTTACAGTGTTCATTTCCAGAGCTCGTTCTACTGTATCTATCTCCAAAATCCTGGACCATCATCAGTGGTCTGACATCATGTTTTTAAGCTGCAGAGTCTCTTATCACCCTCCTTCTCTGCAACCCTCCTCCCTCCTATGCTGTCTCCACCTACACACAAGCAGATTGACTGTGTCTCTTTTTATGTCCCTATCCTCCTCCATCATTTATTAGACATTTTAATGCTATACCCTCCGTGAATCATCTCTTCAGTATTCGTTCTTCAGGAAATAACCTCAATGCGTATTTTCTGATGCGCCAGATGTGAAGAAACCAAGAATTAGAAGAACTTATTAACTTACGAATTACAGTGAATTACACTGTCGTCTTTGTTTGTCTAAGATGTGCAGCCACATATCCAAATGACCTGGGAGAATATACACACAAGCCAGTGGGCCATTGTCCACCTAATGTAGTCGATTAATTGTATTGTTTTGGAGAATATTGTCAGCGCAAAGTGTAAACAGAATATTGACTTGAAATCATTGTGAGGGAGAAAGAAACTTCAAACTGTTAAGGTTGTCTTTGTTCGACTTGGATGATTCACCTGAATCCTACTGATATGACTCAGCAGTTGTGAGTGTGTGTTTATATATGTGTGAAACATATATTTATGTGTATACATTTTTTCATTTTTTGTCGGTCTTTAACAACAGTTTTCTTTTTTTCTGTCAATGGGATTCCTTAAAAGACACCTAACCGATCAGGGATCTCAGTCTAAGTGGCGCTAATGGACCTTAAGGCTGCTTGCCAACGTCCATATAACGGAACGATGAAAAAGAAGCAAACTCAGTGCACGTGTCAGTCAATCACACAGCACCAATGGCAGGGAGCGAAAAATAGGTCAGAAATTGACAAGTTTAATAACAGAATTGTTAAATGTAAATGGCTCAGAAACTCTGCTTCAACAATGTTTTGCTTTTAAAAAGTGACACGGTAACTTCAATGCAAGATAGTTTGCTGCAGGTTGGTAGCTAGCAACCCTGAAACCACAGGTTTTTAAAATAATTTCTATTTTTTATCTTTTTTTGCCCTACATTTTGACTTTTATGAACTCTTTTGTGCCTGCATGCCCATAAATCAGCAAAATACAGTTTGGACTCTGAGTTTGTTTGCTTTGAGTCGTGACAGCAGCTGTTCTAATATGAAGCAAAAAACTGTGTAAAAATGTTGTTTATGTGGTGATAATGGAATTTAACTTAATTCCATGCAGCTGTATGTTGTTTAGTAAACATTATTTCTGTCTTAATTCATGTGTAAGGGCATCTTCAAAAACCCTAATGGCTGCATCAAGAGAGAATAAAGTTGTCTGTGCTACAAATAATACCACTTAATGTGAAAGTGTGGTGTGTTGTTTGTACAAGTGTGGTAAAACACACCATGGAACGTGTGTGTGTGTGTGTGTGTGTGTGTGTGTGTGTGTGTGTGTGTGTGTGTGTTGTGGTGTGGTGTGTGTGTTGTGTGTGTGTGTGTGTGTGTGTGTGTGTGTGCGCGCTGTAGGTCTGCCTCCCGCTATTTTAAGCCATTCCAGTATTCTTTTAGACTTGTCAATGAGCTGCTGGAAGGCAGACAGAGACGCAGAGAGGAGAGTGGAGTCATGCTGCAGAGTTGAGCTGCAGAATCATGATACAGCTGAATGATGAGGAGAGAGAGAGGAGGGAGGGGATAGAGCAAGGAAAAGAGGCAGAGAGAAGGAGAATGGAAGTGACAAGAGGCATTGAGGTTTAGAAAAGTGTGTGTGGTTTGTGTGTGTGTTGTGTGTTTGTGTTGGGTGTGTGTGTGTGTGTGGTGGTGGTGTGTGTGTGTGTGTGTGTGCGTGTGTGCGTGCGTGTGTGTGTGCGCGCGCTAGGAATGCTATCTATCCATTTAGAACTTAAAAAATCTATCTGTTGCTGTGGCATGAATAGAAGTGAAGGCGATGGTCTCGGCCTATCCTGTCTCACTGTTGCCCTCCACAAGTCCTCCTATCTAAACAACATTTGTTGCCAAACCTCCTAAACGAGTTATAAGACTTCCACTTTGACTTTTTTGAGTTTATTGGACAGATGACAGTGCAGAGGCATAGTGGAAAGTAGAAGGAGGGACAGAGGACATGCCAGAAAGGGACCACAGCTGTAATTGAGCCCAGGATGTTACCGATATTTGGGATGCGCTGTAACTACTCGGCTAACAAGACACTCTGTGAGACAGCAACCACCATGGCTAATGTCTGGTTAAGTTTAGGGAACTAAAACCATTTGGTTAGGGTTAGGCCTATGTCTGGTGCGCACTGGATATTCAAATCTCCAACACCGCCTAATGAATCCAATACTCTCCTCTAAGCTCTGTTTTGGTCTCTTACTACACAGCGCTGTGGAGTAAGCTGCGAGACCAACCAAAACATATCCGGCTCTTTGACTGCTAAATACTCTGCTATGTTCACCAGCTAGTTGCCAACTGCAGGTGCAGAGCAGTGGGTTTTTAGCAACCTGATCTCACCGAATTCCGTGAAGTGAACACGGCCCCTTTACTCAAAATCTGTGGCAGTTTCGCAAAATTGCCAAAAGTCCCGTAATGGTCCCACGGACAAATTCTGTGAAATTAACACAGGCTCTTAAAAGTCCGTGATGGGCCTACGGAATAATTCTGTGAAATGAACACGGCACCTTAAGTTCAGGTAAAGGTCCAGGTTGGTTTTTAGATCTCTTTGCTGAAAACAGCTGTCTGCCTGCAAATACAGATAAGAGCGGTGAGAGGAAACCAGGAAAGTCGCCAGCTGTAAAACCAAAACAATGAACACAAAGTTGCTAAAACGCTCTGTAGAGCAGTAAACTGTAGAGTTGTGTGGTAACTCTCTTTGCATTCATCAGCACAAGGGACACCTTTCATAGTCATTCATACTCATTATTTCACCTCTTGTTAATATAAAGGAATTGATTACAGCAGCTATAATAAATCTCCAACAAGTTTAACTATAATTATTGAAGTGCTGTTAGTATTTCTTCTGGCTAAATGAATAAATCAATAACGTCTTTAACATTTTTCGGACTCTGGGATAAAAGCTATGATTAAATTGTGATTCAGAGAATGGCTGGAGGTGAATGAGGGTACAATTATTTTACAGTTCAGTAACACAGCACCATTGTGGGGCGCCTGTAGCCCATCCTGCTAAGTACCACTTACAATTCTGAGACAGTATGTAATCCCCTAAAGTAGTGTGACTGCCTCTAGAAAGGTGTACGTGTGCATGTTTGTGTGTCAGCTCTGTCTTTGCATATAAAACAAGTGAACAGAGTGAATTGCATTCATGGCATGTACATTTGTCCTTTCACTTATTCCTAATACCTGCAGCTCTACTGAAAAATGGTCATGCAGAACTTACTATTGCTACCCTGTGTGCTCACTCTCAATTGAAGAAAAACTACTGCATCATGAGATGCAGAGTGGAGTTGCATTAAAGGAAATGAGGGCTGGTGGATGGATGGAAGGAGGGGATGGAGGGAGGGTGCCTCCCTAATGGAGAGATGACTCATAGTTGTTGGAACCTTACATCAGCTTTGTGCATCAGCTCTTAAATTCTTTAAAAAAGGTGCTTCCCATTTTTTAGAACAAATGTGCTTCCCATTTTTTTTAGAAAAAATCTACGTAACTCCTGCAGTCGTCTCCGCCTTTACACATTTGCACAACCACTCTTCTTTCCATTGTGCGATTTCATGGTGTGATATGTACACTTAAATTTGCTTATACATTATAAACTGCAGTTTTTATGATACTGCATACGGCTCTGTGATCAGGTGTTTGCACGATTTACCTTCACGGACAACAAAGTATTAAGATTATAAACACTGTAGCTTTATGAGCCGAGCGTCTTACTGCACCAGCTCTTCGACCTATTATAACGGAACAGGGCTGATTAGTATATATACTGTATATATATTTGTATAGTGTCACTTGTTATGAGAAAGACAAGGGAAAGAAGTCTGTTTCCATTATCACCTCAAAATTATCAAGCCAAATTGTTGTCAATTGTTTTCACAAATACAGTTAAGACTTTTACATTTTGTACTGTAATGTCTTTTTTTAGATTAATTTTTTTGGGCATTTTAGGCCTTTTAACCTGCAGTCGCTGTGGTGAGGACTGAGCCTCTGTACATGGGGCGCACGCTCTATCAGGTGAGCTTCCCAGGCGCCCCACGTAATGTCTTGTTAATGACTTGTTAGGTACAGACACATTCAATACAGTCTGGCCATTACATTTTTGGCAGATCAAATGGCAGAAAATAAATATCTCTTAACATCATGAACCCCTATAATAAAAACCTAACCGCATTTTAATGTTAGTCATGTACAGTAAGTTAATGGGCCTTGTTTTTGGCGTATAACAATAGAGATAATTTCTTCATAGGTCATTCCTGATTTGAAGAAATTCAAAGCATGACCCTGTTTTTTTCTCTATGAACCACTAACCTTCCTTTTTATACTACAAACTGTGCTGAAAGGCAGTAAGGCTGAAAAGAGTAAGAGTAGTATCACGGTTGAGTAAGCTGTCTCTTCAGTTACGGTCATGAAGCTCAAAGTCCCGCAACCCCCGACTGGTGAATGGCAACGACTAAGCTTTACTATGCATATTTCATGAAACTGACCCAGGCTGCAGAAAACTGCTGCGTCCCAGGAAAGATTAGAGCAAGTGTTCACTTTTACAGTCCTGCATCCTGTTTGTGAGACAACTGGACCTACCTGCAAAATTGTTTTTAACAGAATCAAAAATATCTTACATGTAACTGTTATGTTAGAAAGTGCTTTATATGGCTAAATAAATCAAGCATTTGGGAAATAAATAAAATTCAATCCAGGGGCATTTTCATTTTAGAGCATGCATGCATGTTGTTTGATTCACTTCTGATCCATTTAGTAATTTTTTTTTTTCATTTTTGGCCCACTGCAGATCAGCAAGTGGCTAAAGATGAACTGGATAGCAGCCATGACTTTGAAAAGTCAAAACTGAAAGCTCTAAGATGGCAGATTGTTTGCAAAGAGCTCAAAAGGTTTGCCAACTACAATTCTACTAATTTGATTTAAAAAAAAACTTCAGAAACAGCATTCCAAGAAGTTCTCACAACTCCACCTAAACTCTTAGAGGAAAACCTTGCGATGCAGTATCAGAGACACACATCAGGGAGACATCCCACATTGTTTGAGAACATGAGGAAGACAGAGGCAGGCACAGTTAAAACACCAAAGACTGACAGAGATAAAATATCACCGGTTTCCCCCCCCTCGGGTAGCGTGAGTCATTCTGATGTCTCAGGAGTGCCAAAATGCTTCTTCTCCAGCCATGAGAGACCTGCTTGCTTTATCAGCATATCTCATTTCCTCTGAAGAGGAAGTGGGGGGTGAGGGGGTGGGGGGTTTTGCATTTAGGGTGTGGCAAATGTTCCCCTGTGCAGGACCAGCAAGAAGTCCCGAAACTCTTTCTTCTTTCTTGCAGCTTTGCTATTTTTGTCTCTCCAACTTGTTTTTCTCAAACATTTTCTCACTTTCCTTTTTGTATATGTGTGCACATAATCATAGCCGCTTGTGCATCTAGTGTACACTATACACACATGTATGCTCTCAGTAAGTATGTAGTTGCAAATACATTCATGGGTCTTATATTTTTAGTCCAATTTTAACGTGAGGCCACAGTGAGCCTGGGTTTAGGTCTGACGCAGCAAGGCCCCAGTGCTGGAAACTCTGAATCACAATCAACTGCATCAAAAACAATTCACACAGAAAACAAATAAAACATCTTTTGTTTATTGAATTTTAAAAAAATTGTATTTTCTTTGGAGCAAGTATGTCTGAAGTACAGCTTTACCATGATGTTATTTTTGAAATAAAAGACAAGATTTACAAGTGAAAGAAATAGCTTTACCTTGAGTCAGTGTATTAATGGTATGTATCAGATTTCTAGTGCTTGGGATCACTGTTGTGTGGGGTCAGTCCAGCAGTGCTGTTGTAATCATTTTCACGGTGTTTTTGAGGTTTTAATCAAGGACTGATAATGTTAATGCTAATCTACTTTTCCTACTTTGCATTACACGGATATGCAATTTAGGTCCACAAAACAATCACAAGGTCCATCACCAAGAGCCACAAAAGCTATTGGTGCACAGAGTGAGGAAGTAGTATATTGTATATTTTTACACTAGTATAGCCTAATATATAATCTACCTGAATCTTGATCGCTAGATGTCACAGAGTAATGTTGAAAGGAAAGAAAACGACCAAAACCGGTGCTAGCAAACAGGAGTTACTGCAGCTAATGGCCAGAGCTCCCAGTTAGCTAAACTGCCAGTTGTGGGGGCATGTTCTTAAGAGTGCCTTTGTGCCTCTTAACAGACACAAAATGCAATTCAAATTTCTGTGCAACATGAACAGGGCCCTTACGTGACAACAAGATGTGTTTCAACTCAGTCATTGAGAGAGAAACCGTTTGAATACAAAGTTTGTACTGTCACCTGTACCTCTTTTTATTGTTGACATTTTATTATAGTTTGAGTAAAGCTTAAGTTGATAAAGAACACAAAAACCTGGAACAAAAAAGTGTAACAACCCTGATTTACGAATCATGAGAAAAGTAAGTGTAGGCCATCATACATAAAATAACAGATGGTTGAATGGTTAACAGAACAGTTAGGGGACTAGAAATGTCTGACTTCACATAAGCCACAACTGTAAGAGTCTGGTCAGAAAAGGTAATGGGACAAAAGAAGCAACTCACACAGAAAAAATGACAAACAAAACCCCTCATGTCCTCCTTAGACACTGTCTCTAGTTGCCTTTTTACCCCTGTCAATGGCATTTCCCTGTGTTTCTGTCTCATTTCTTTGCAAAGCAAACACAGCTCTCCTGATAGCAAAAGCGGCATCATTATCAATTACTCCCCGTCTCCTGCACCAAATAACCTCCTTGCACATTTCCCTGCATGGCCTGGAGAGGGAGGGAGGAAGAAAGAAAATTGGAGAAAAGGATAAATAAAAGATTGAGAGACTGGAAGAGAGAGAGTCAAACATAGGAGCAAGGCACCAGAGAAAAGGAGAGACAGAGAGGCAGGCAGCTATATGTTAAAAAAAAATGCTTACGGCATTAAACATTATATTGCCGTTCTTGGTCGGTTGGATGATAAGGGAGCTGCTTGCACATTATTGCTTTAATAAATTACAACATAACCGCTGAAATGAAATGACCTGCTGTCTGGATGTGTCCATTTTTCTGAGCAAATACACTCACACTAGCATTGTATAATAAGAAAGGAAATTCAGGATACATTGTTGATGATCAGCACTAGGACATGCTTAAAGCAGCATAGGAAGAATTCATATCTGAAATCCAATACAGCAGATATAGGTGAACCGTTCCAAAAGGTTAAATAAGGAAACCGGTGACAAAGCAGTACATGACTTATTCACTGATGAAATGTCCACACCAAGGTGTAAAAGTATGTTTTAGATGTTTGCAACATTAATAAAGCACTAACTAATGAGCTGGATTTAGAACCCAAACCAAATATCCTATAAAATATTGAGTTTACAAATTAAAATGACAGTATGCAGAGACACAACATGTGATCTGGATGACACTGCAAGGAAGAGAAGAAAGAAAGCACAGCAGTTTAACCACAGTGAAAAAAATCATCAAATAGAGATTCGACGATTACTTAAACGCACAACTGTGTTCAAAAATGTACTTCACAGTCAGATTTTACCCTGATGTTCTTCTGATATTTTCTCTTAAGTCATTTTTCCCCCACTATGCTACAGTAATCTGTATCTGCATAACTGCAATGATGATACAATTACATAAAATAAATGTATCTATTTTCTGTTTGTTTCTCCACACTGTCATATGTCTGGAAACTTGAATTTGAAATGCATGTTGTGAGTTTGAACAGATCTAAGCAAATTTAAGCCTTATCTAAAAACTTAAACCTTCAGGATATACTAACACATAGAAGCAGGCCTAACCACTGAAGGTAATGATATAAATCCGTTGCATAAGTTAAAGTGCAAATGCCACAATGTAAAAATACTCTGTTGAAGTGAAAGACACATTGATACTTTTACTAAAATAAAACTAGGTCTATATCTTATCAGCTAAATGTACTTAAAGTCTCAAAAGTAAAAGTTCCTTATGCTAAATAGCGCCTTTCCATCACATTATATACTGTATATTATATTATAATGTGTATTAGTATTATTACTGATAATTATATAATGTTCCATGTTGTTGTATGTCATATTTTTTTGCTGATTCTATGTTTTGCATGGGAAATCTGAGTAACTAGTGACTTTAGCTGTCAGGTATGTACTTAAATCCAGAACTTAATTACTTTCCACCATTAAACTAATAACCCCAAACGTAACCCTAACTCTAAACCATAGTGCCAGCCCTAACCCAGAATTCACACAAGTCATTCTGTCAACATATTGGACTATATTTTGTCTAAATATATATCATGCTTCCTCTCATAGTGACATTTTGTGTTTATTTGTACCTTATCCTCCTCACAACACATCTTTTTTTAGAGATTATTTTTTGGGCATTTTTGGGCCTTTATTCAACAGGGCAGCTGAAGACATGAAAGGGGAGAGAGAGGGGAAACGACATGCAGCGAAGGGTCGCAGGTTGGTAAACCTCCATATATGGGCACCTGCTCTACCAAGTGAGCTGCCCAGGCGCTCCCTGCAACGCATCTAATAGACTCCCGACGCACCTCTCATTCGGTTTCCCCCTCTCCTCTGCCTTTTTTCTGCCGCCTTCCACGGGCTAAGCCAACGCCCAGTTGCTGCAGTGCAGCTCACTTCTATGTTTCCAAAAAAACTCTGCCCCCTCCCTCTCCAGTTCTGAACACCCTTGCCTCTCTGACTCTCTGCAGTGAGGCAGAGTGGTGGCAAAGGGACAGTAGGGAGTGTTTTTTTTGCCACTCACAAGTTCAAAACTGCACTGCCCTATGACAGAAAAAATGTATATCTAGTTTTGTAGCAAATGTTCAGTCAATAAATATGTTGGACTCCTCCTGACTCACTCTTTCCTGTAAACTGTTATGTTCATTTAAAAGGAACACTGCAGCAGACACAAATCTCCCGTTATATTACCTCTGCCTCCCTCCCCTCCACTGTTAGCAAACCTGATGACCCCCAACTGCAATGATCTGTGGTTTGGGAATTTGTTTTTCTCTGAGACTTTAATGACTTTAATAACTTTAATGACACCCTATTAAATATTAAGTGCTGTTATTCCAGAAGACACGGTCAAGCAGTGTCGTGTAAGTTTGTGCCGGGCCTTTGGGAGTAATTGAAAAGTGAAGAGACACAAGGCTTGGATTGCAGAAGGATGAGGCCTTCACATAGATCCAGGAATAGTTTGGGAGAGGTTACTGGGATTAATGATAGAGTACAGAAGGCCATAGTCTCATAGAGAACATACATACCCCCAGATTGTACTTTTTGCCTTGCACATGTGACTGATGTTAGAATAAAGTAGACAGAAAGTTATGTTCTACCTATATTTCCTCTAAACCTCACCTGACCAAAAGATTTAGTTGAAAGTTCAAAATAAGTTGTCTTAGTTCAGTAATGAACGTAAACCTTTAAGTCACAAAAATGACTACACATTTTCTACGTACCCTTTGGAATTTTTTAATGTTTTGTGTTTTAGTGCATCCTCAGAGATTCATATGTACAGTGTGTGCAAAAGAAGCACACGGCTGATGCAATTCAGCATCTTCAACTCATTACCTGGTGTTGGCAGTCAAAATATATAAGTCAGTAGTCGTGTTACATAAAGTGTAACTTTTCTGAGAATATCACATAAAGATCTTAGATCATGGCATACCCTGTCCAATCCTGTCATATACATCATGTCCCATTATACCCCCTCATATTCCATCACGCCCTGTCCTTTAGTCACATCATGCTGCAGCATGACATAGACCAACAATTACAGCTGCAATAAAAAATGCACTTGCTTTGTCATACTTTGGGCAGCCATTTGAGGAGGATCAGATTTCTACATGTCAGCTGCACCTCCTAATCTATAGAACAAGGTATTTGCCGTTGCAGCTTGCAGAACCACTGCAAAGCAACAACATTTACTGTAATGTAACTCTTGTAAAA
>NC_045748.1:6346195-6355174 GCF_008692095.1 Etheostoma spectabile | reverse complement strand
AAAAAAAAAAAAGCACAGTCGATGAGAATTGATCAGGAGCAGCACGAGGCTTGTACTCAAGCTGCTCTCTCAGGACCTGCCAGGTAATGCAAGCCTCAGAGGTCGCAGAATTTCCCGGCAGGATGAGGGAGGTGAGGCTGCAGCTCCAGGGTAGAAAGAGACAAAGTAATCTGGCGCTGGTTTCAGTGGTGATTTTTAGTAATTAATTAACATCTTTCAGCGTGCCTCATATATTTTACCCACAACCTAACAGAAGCTTGGATGCTGCTGAGAGGTGTTAAGATAAATCCAATAACTGTGTTTTAAAGCTGCTAAATATGCTAGCTGCACCATCATCAGCTGCTTACTGAAAGGGCTTTGACAATGAAAAACGAGACTGTATCATAAGCAATGCAGAATTGCCATGTGCACTCGTCTCCTCATCAGCATTTCAGATGAAAAGAGAGAAAGTTTGCATTACTCTTCTCCTTGACAGGAAGCTGGTCTGCAGTATTGTGGCATCTTGGCTTCCACAGGGGTGACTCTGAGATAATTTCTGAGCGTCTGCCAAAGGCTTTTTACCCCCAAGCACTTTGATGAGAGAGAGTGGGTCTAGCATGCCCTGCTCCAATGATCAATGGTTCCTAATGGAGGAGCAGTCATGCAGAGCATGAGATTTAAAAAGGACACAGAGATTCTGAGCTTTTTTCTGAAGACTTTTTTTCTTTATGGCAGCATGAATCCATTGCTCCATTGTAATTGATATGATCCATTTAAACTTGCAGGAGTCATCCCAAGAATATGTTGGAAAGGTTTTTAATGTAGCTTGTACAAGGTCCTATATTGTAAACAGTGAGCTTTCCATTACTTTTAGGAGGTTGGTGGACTTTGTACATACTGTGAAAGTATCAAAACACTCAATGTACAGAGAAATGCATACAGCCCGTGTTCAGAAACAGTGCCTTAAAATGAGCCCACAGGACTTTGGTACAGTTGTGATGTCACACCTATATAGGTAGAAAATGCAGATACAGTGCAGTTACAGTCATTCCCCGGCGGCATTGACAGTGCTGAGTTTTCAAGAGCGCAAATGTGGAAGACCCTAAAAACGCTGACCAATCATAGCAGACTGGGCTGTTTCAGGAGGGGGTCTTAAAGAGACAGGTGCTGACAGAGGGTGTATACATATATATTCACACAGACAGTATGAGAACAATAATATGTTATGATAGCATGTTGATAGAGTAAAAAACCCGTAATACAAGTATTAACCAAAAAATCTGCCTAACATTGGGCCTTTAAAGAAATAGTTTGATATTTTGGTAACATGCTCATTTTCTCTCTTAGATTAGAGTTTGATAAGTAGATCAATGTCTGAATAATATGAAGCTATAGCCAGAATACATTCAGCTTTGCATAAAAATGAGAAGCACATTGAAATATCGTAAGTACTTTTTATTCAACCTGGTGAGACGCAAGAGGTGCCAGGCCCAGAGTAATCCCATTGTGCCCGTAACTAGAGAACTACATTGGAATTGACTGTTAGCTTCACCTAGCTGGGTTTCCTTAGAAAATCAGCAAAGCGCACTGTGCATCCAGTTAAACACCTGCCAAATGCTTTCTCGGGGCTCTCCGAGATTAACAGGCAATTACACATGATGTCTGTTAGAGTGCGTTAAAAGGGGAACAAAACTAAATTAAACAACCTGGGCCAAACAAACCACAGCCAAAATAAGTGAAATAAATAAATGAATACAATCTCACTTTGTCCTTATTGCACTAGAATAACTAGCCTAATTACTGCACTTGAATGTAATTATGCACTAAAAAGAAAGTTCGCTATTTATTACCGACCGTTATGCATTTTTATTTATATTACACAGTAAAATAACTAGTTTCCCTGCAGGAGGGGAGAAGACACAAATCAATAATCAATCTATTGACAATCAATCTAATGTTCACGGTGCGGGCTGGACCCAACACGCAAGCTGCGGGAATGGGCGGCAGCAGAACACACGCACTGCGGGAGCGGGCGGTAATTATCAGAAATCTTTAGGGAGCAGGCAGGAGCGGTATTAAAAAAAGCAGCACTGCGCAGGGCTCCACCAAATGACTTGCAGCTAATTTACTTTACTGTGGAAGCAGTTTGACAAAGATGTCAACCAAATTCTGGAGACAATGGTGAAGGGAGAGGCCGAGAGAAGACCACAAACCATGACCACAATCATTGTGTGCTGGGGCAGCAGGATACTGGCCTGCTCGCAGGAGAACATGGACCAACATCTGGAAAAGACATACAGCACCCTGAGAGAGAGCAGGAGTTTGGAAAGTGCAACATCCTTATTGAACCTGAACCGGACGTGCAGTTTGACATGTCTGAGCTGTAGCTAAAGGATGTCAGAGAGGTCGTCCACAAAGCAAGGGCAAGCTCCGTTCCAGGACCAAGCAGCACCTCCATCGAAGTGTACAAGAACTGTCCCAAGTGCCTGCTGCATCTGTGGAAGTTCCTGTGCGTTTTCCGGAGGAGGGAAAAGATCCCAGAACTGTGGAGGGTGGCCGAAGGGGGGTGGATACCCTGCTGTTTCCAAGCAGCTGAGCACCTACCTACATCAGTCCAGAAAGGTGGCATTGCAGGGATGCCAGGCTGTCTGGAGCACACCGGTGCAGTGACACAGCTCATCAAGGAGGCCAGAGAGAACAAGGGCAGCCTATCAGTGTTATGGCTCAACCTGGCAAATGCATATGGCTTCATACCACTTAAGCTGGTGCAGCACACACTGAACAAAAATTCCATCCCCAGCAGAATTTGAGACCTAATCACAACTTCAGGATGAGGGTCTTTTTGGGAGCAAATCCATCAAGGTGGCACAAGGTGGAGATTGGAATTATCACAGGGTGCCCTTATTCTGTGTCACTGTTCTCCCTCTAAATGTGCTGTGTTTATATAGCGCTTTTCCAGTCTTAACAACTGCTCAAAGCGCTTTTACATCTACAGGATACATTCACCATTCACACACATTCATACACTGTGGCTGGGGCTGCCGTACAAGGTGCCACCTGCTCACCAACCTTCCAATTGGCAGGCAACCGCTCTACCACTGAGCCACAGCCGCCTCTAGCCATGAACATGCTCACAAAGTCTGCTAAATCGTACAGTCACCACAGTACCAGTCCCAGGAAGCCTGTAGATTCTACGAGGGCCACAACCAATCCAACTGTGTTATCCTAACTGTAATTTCCTAACTGTAAAATTAGGTTAGAAGAATGCTTATTTGTAAGCTACATCATTTACTTACCAATGAAGAATAATAGTTAATTTTCCCATCTTGTTTCTGTAGTTAGCAGCTAATAAGGGATGTTCCAGAAGGAGACGCTGCTACATTAAGTTCTGAATGTTGCCAGTTGACATGTGACGGGCTGGATGGATGGCTAAAAGTCTGGCCTCCCTGGGAAGTTCAAAGCCTGGATGCATCAGCATGGTATTCTCCCCAAAATCGTGTTGCCTCTCATCATCTAGTCCCATTCTCCATGGTCAAAACCTTAGAGAGGAGGGTTAGCAACCACGTCAGGAGATCCCTGGGGCTGCCCAAGAACCTGAGCAGCATTGCACTCTATGGGCACCACAACAAACTGCAACTGCCTTTCAAATCCTTGAACAAGGAGTTCAAGGTAAGAAGATCTAGAGAAGTGGTACAGTAGAGGCATTCCAGTGATCTGAAGGTGGCTGAAGCAGGGATCCAAGTGAGGACTGGCAGGTAGTGGAGGGCCGAGAAAGCTGTTCAGGAAGCAGTGGCAAGGTTCTGACCCACAAAGCAGCCCATCGCCTTTGGCAGCCAACACCTGACAAAGGAACACTGGCGGCCATCCTAACAACTGCGAGTGGACCTCGAACGGCAGCTGAAGGTTCCCAGCCATTGCAGCCACCACCCTGCAGCCAGACATTGTGCTTGTGTCTGAGTTAACCAAGCAAGCTGTGCTGCTGGAGCCAATGGGAAGAATACGTTGAAGCTCACCTAGTATGTTGGACTAGTCAGCGACTGTCAACAGGCTGGATGGAAAGCGAGGGGTCTCCTAGTGGAGGTAGGGTGCAGGGGATTTGCAGGCCATTCTTTAGCCGGAGCCTTCAATCAATTAGGCATCGAGAGAGAGGAAGAGGAGAGCCATACACAGTACAACCGATGTGGCAGAAAGGGCTTCAAGATGGATGTGGCTAAAAAGAGGAGAGCCATGGAGTCATGTGTAAGTAGCTATCTGGACACAAGCTGGGGTCTGGATCAGACCCGACTGGGTCGCCTGGAGAAGGGTGTATGATGTTAAGAGACCCAAAAGACTCGATGATTCCCGGAACATCACTGAAGATGTGTCCATAGGCATCAGCAGATGTACAGTATTTGCCCAACAAATTCCTGTAAAAAAATCCCTGCTACTGTAGAAGTAGTACTTGAAAAATGCAACCCTATCACGTTTGAAGAAGACTGCGGATAGCATTGGATGTTAACACAATGGTCTTAAATCACCCCTCCATTTCAACATAGTACTGACATAAATTCAGCATCTTGTCATACAATCAATTAAGAAGTTTTTTATTTTTTTGTTTCATATTTGTCAATTTTTTCCCTTTGCCGCAATTAACCATGGTAGTAAATTTACCCCAGAATGAAACACACACCTTCCCAATGTCCACTGGTGCAGTAACTGAAGTGCTGAGCAAACTCAAAATGCCTTTTTTGTTTCACTGTTTATCTGCATTGGTGCCCTTACATAGCGATATATCATTTTGACCCTGCATTGAGAGAACCAGCAGTACGGTTCTTTAGAGGGTTATACCATGGCCTATTGTTAGGCTGAGGTTGCTTAATTTGATGTTGTGTTATGCAAATGATGGCCCAATATTTCTGCATAGCTACATTGCAGTTTTAAGTGAGTGATAGAAGAAAACCACCTGGACAGCGCAGAGATCGAGGGGAAAAAAAGAACAATAAAGAGAACAAGCAATACATTTTGGTCCTGACAGCAATATCAGATATAGAGAGTGGGCTCCTACATCTACTAAATGCTTTCTCTACAACGTCCTGTGTGGTAGGTTCATTTGACTCTTTGCTGTCATCTACAGTTTCAAGAGTGTAAGTGTGTTGAGTTGTGTGCTAGTACTGGTACCACAGCAGTTATGGTAAAAGTGGCAATAGTTGCTTTTTCTAATTGTTGAAGCATTAAGAAAAAGGAAGCAGAAAAACTCCCTCTTATGACATATTCCAAAATGTAAAGGTACAGTATATTTACATCTTTAAAAGATTGATACCATATATTGATGTTAGTGTTGCCATTGCAATCAATCTTGTATTGCTTGTATACGTTTTTATTAAGGTCTAAAAATGTATAAGAAATATATCCACCACTCCAGCAAACACACTCTTACACTTACATTACATACAAATAAGAACACCATATTACATGTAGCTGATGGAGGCATTTCCGAGAACTGTAGGTGAACATCATATCAAGGTGAAGAGAAAGACGCGTCCTCTGTAACACTACTCACAACCTCTCTTCTTACTCCAGAGATGTCTATAGGCTTCATACTGGACACAGCAGCATTGGCTGAGTTTCAGAATGCTTTTTTTTTTTTTTGCTGAGGGAAGTGCAAGTCATCGTCAAGGGCAGAGACCAGTTGGTGGCAGGTCTGCGTTGGCGTTAGGCCAGATGGCATGTGACACTGCAAATCGGTAGGGCATTTTAGGGACATTTAAAGAACAGAGCCATAACATCTAATATTTGTGCAAAAACAACCATATGAAGTGCATATACAAAGAGGGAAATCTAACCACATGAAAGATAAATATAAAGACGAATGATGATAAATAAACTAGATATCATTAAGTACATAACAATGGTGGAGTCATAGTGTACAAAATGAAATCACCACTTTATCTAGACACTTATTTTTATATATCATACATTTTATGTTTAGATACAATCAAAATAAAAAAAAACATTTGTTGCAAAGAATAACAAGTGAAAAATACGTAAATAAATATAATAATAATTGGAGTAACAAAGTAATGAAACAAGAAATCCGCGATAGACACTTTCATGTAAGCATTAACATAGGCATATTTTTATTATCACATAGAAAGCATGTGAATCAGTGTAATATGACATCAAATGTAATCTCTTCTTTTTTTATCTTGTGAAGGGCAAATGACCATGACTCACTGACTCACCTACAAGGAGCATGAGTATAACACAGCAGTCAAAGATTTTTTTTCCAAGCAAAACATACCACAATTACATAAGGAAACCAATATGTTCAAAAAACAGTACTGTAGCGAGGATGATACAGAAAAATGTCTATTTGTAGTAATAACAACCAGCTACCACTTGGTGGTGCTTTAACACTGGACATGAGATGGTCAAAGATTTTGCAGTGCAGTTTAAGGTTTTAAACACTATGTGATGTACTTGTAAAAATCAGCAATGTAACATGAATCACCATCCGCGAGAAACAGTTTAATCTACTCAGAAATGTAGAGTGACATGCTGGCAGTAAATATTACACTTTCATGCTATACCATATGCCGATTAAACATGACTTCACTGCACTGTAGATTATTACACATAATTCACTCCTACAGCCATATTGCCCATTTTCTTTCAGATTGTGTTTAAAGTCATTTTACTAAGTGTTAAATTGTTTAGTCATGCTTATGCAACATCCTTGGCCATCCTCTACAGCAAGCTAAATGTTTCCAAAAGCACTTAAGAGAAAATTGGATGGTATTGTATTTTGCTCATTAAAAATGTAACACCCTGTCCAAAGATATTAGAGTGGCTGATACAGCAGACATTTTTTTTTTAAACAAAAGAAATGATCCTTTTGACAAGTCTTCCAGTTCCCAGCAGTGTATTGCTCTCTATTTTATTATTGTTTGGTGATGGTTATGGAGTATTGATGTGGTTATATTGTTAAGATAAACTAAAAACCACATCTCGGTTAATTCCAATATGAGTCTACTGATACTTAAGTCTAAAACAACGTGAAGGACTACAGATATTTTCAAATGCAAATATCATGATGGCATTTCCTTATTTCACTACAAAACCTCTTCAAATAGTTTGGATTCAGGTAACAGAAAATGTAACATGTTTGTTGCTTAATTAATTGTCCATATTAACAAGGACACAGTGTGGCTGAGGAGCAGGCGGAATCAGATTTGACCCAGAACCAGTATTGTCATTGTTTTCATCAATGATGGATCCCAGCACCATCTGCTCCAACTGTTCATCACTATTCTGTTTTTCTTTTCACAGTATGTGACGTCACCACTAAAATCATCACTGCAGATTTATACTTCATTGTTGTTATGTATGATCAAATACAACATGCACTGTGTGCACATTAAAACTTAGCATTAATTCATTTCATTTTATGAATGCATTTATTTTAGAAGTGATACTTTTGCCACCCTCTATTATAATGGGTGGACAGACACATTGGACATGCACAGGTCCAATGTGTCTGTCCACCCATTATAATAGTTCTGGCTACCATAACGTTACTGGTCTGTACTGTAATGCAGTGGAGTAGTGTGGGGTTGAGTTTCACACACAGCACAGGTTGATACTAAACTGCACCTTCGCGGGTTGAAGAGTGTAGATTAGGGCTCAGAATGAACCTAAACGTACGGCTATACTACATAAAAGCACATTCATAAGTAACGGTATGCGCGAATTTTATGGTAAGCAAGTTATTAATTATTTATTTGCATTGTCCATCCATTATTTGCCAGTAAGGTTAAAACGTTAGCCACCAGCCTTAACTTTTACTATAGCCTACCTTTATTTTTTTGTAAACAAGCTAGAAAATAGCAAAAATACCAGTGACTGAGGGACCACTGACTAGTAAAACATTTGTAACATGTTGGGAACTGCTGTAACCAATTGTTAGCTAAAATAGCCTAACATTAATCCTAAATACTTAGCAAGTATAAGTTTGTGCCATAGCCAACAACTTTAGCGCTAGCTATGTGTAGCTAGCCGTTAGCTAGCACTGTTCATTAAGAACGAGGTCTGCATAATTAAAATAAGCAACAGGAGCACAAGCTCGTTCAGCAAGCAAGCTATCTGCTCGGGAGCTCTCGTGGGCTTACTGCTACTAACTAGCCTTTTTAAGTTGCATTTTTTTTATGGCTAACGTGTATACATACATTAAATGCCACAGCCATACCATAATTCCATTAATGTGGGCCCAATTGCAGACCTACTACAATGAATACCATTAACTCCTCCTATTTGCTGTATCATGTTTCAGATGTCATTTTTGTCTGTCTTGTTAAGAAAGCAGCATCTTTAAAGAATATATTGATGCTTTTACGATAGATAATGCATGAAGATAGTCCCAACATGAAGGTGCATGCACCACCTACTGTACAGTAAGACCTAAACCGCAACAACAGTGCCATGTTATGTCCAACACTTGACGTGAGTGCAACCTTCAAAAACATTTGCCAACATTGTGGGCTGGACACTCTTTCACAATAAAATGCTTATTCAAATTATTTCACCATCACTGGTTGGCAAGAATAAGCAGCATGTCAATATTCCTAAAAGTGACTCTTTTTTGGTCATGGCTATGTTAAGTAATTTTCATATTTTCACAACAATTAGATAGCATGTAGCAAACAACAGGGATAGTAACTTCTCTTCATGGCAGCACATGGAAATTCATACACTGGACTGATCCTTCATTATGGTTTATTCATTCAAGTATTTAAGTGATTGGTCATATAAAAAAACGTGCCTGCCAAAGATCATTTGACACATTACTGAATAAACTAAGCTATGGGAGCATATACTGTATATATATATTGAACGGTCTATGTATGGGAGCATCAATCTTGTGCACTGAAGCTCTTCACCTATTTAGTCTCTATAATGTGCACATAATAACTCTAAATGTGCACATGCATCTGGGAATTGTTGGGTCTTTGTAAATTATAGAGT
>NC_045748.1:6341744-6346185 GCF_008692095.1 Etheostoma spectabile | reverse complement strand
CCTACTCTATCTGTAAAGTGTCTTGAGATACTGGTAGCCTAATCTTGTTATGATTTGATACTATAAATACAATTTAATTGAATCTCCTTAATAGTCCAGTCATTTAAAGCCAAAATGGGGGTCAACCTAGGACAAATTGCAATAGAAGCAAACTCAACTGTTTTTTTATCCTCAATATGTCCTGAGTAAGAAAAAAAGGCCCAAAGAATCACATTAGGGGAAAGTTTTTTAAGTTTTAAATTACTTAACATTAAGTGTTTTACTGTTATATAAGATTCAACAAGACATTTTCACTTGGCTATACCCAATGTTTAGATCTGTTGTGGTATTTATGCAAATTAGCACATACTTAATTAGATTATGCACCGTTTGCCCATGTTAACAAACAATTTCAAAAAACTGGTAATACATTTTTTGTTAGTCTTAAGGGAATTATTCAACTCAGTGATTTTCATGGTGATATCTAAAGGTTAAAATGTTTACCCTATTCACGTGAGAAAAATAATGAACAGGTGTATCAATAGGCTATATTTGGGACTTTTCCAAAACTTTCCTGAAATGAAATTCTTTGGAGCTTATTTTTCCTTACTTATTGAGGATACAAATAATATTAATAATAAAAATAATAATGAATACTTTTATTAATCCTACAAGGGGAAAAATCAGTTGAGTTTGCTTCTGTTGCAATTTGTCCTACCTTTTTTCATAAATGACTGGACAATAAGGGTGATTTCAATGTGGAATAGCCTAATCATTCTGGTTACATTGACAGCTATTCCACCAGACCGTTTTAGGCAAATCTAGAGTGGAGTGGAGGCTGTAGCAATATTTAGTTTATTACCTCCAACTTAATAGTTCCTTTAGCATCAGATACAACAAAATTCAAAGCTGTCACTCAATAAATCCCTGGACACTAACACACAACTGTACAGAAACACTTTGAGTTCACTGCTTTATGGAATGAAAGCAGAAAATGCCATCCCACAATTTATTAGCAGCAACGTTTAAAGCGATGCACTATTCGGCTATTCACAAAAAACGAACAACACGCCTGTCTTGCATAAATGAATCAATTATTTTCATACAGTCATGCTAATTGGGATTCATAATGATAAATAGGAGGGAACAGGAGGGTGAGCATCCATTCTCTATGTGACAACCATTTCGTTTCAGTTTTTATGGTAGCTATAAATCCCTTTTTTTCCAGTTCAATTCCAACCTTGACAATGAAGTAATATTTTTACTGCGTTGTCCAGATTCATATAGCCTGCATGAAACACCACGGTAAGAAGGCACTGGGCATCGTAGATGTGTTTTTATTACTCCATAATTGCGTAGCCTAGTGTAAGGGCAGTTGGGTTCTCTTAGCATCGCGGTTGTCTTTTCCTAGGAACTTAGGAATTCTCCTTCCCACCTTTTTATGACCTCATGACATTTTCCATCGTCCTGGAAAAGTGTTTAGAAAAAGACATGTGAAGTAGCCTATTTTTGTTGACTATGCGTCCACACCCTTTTTCTTGTCACATGGTCTCTTTGTTGAAGGCTATGCTGCATGTTTAGTTGCAACATCATTATGCAGAAAGATGATGTTGCAGGTGCAGAGGGGAGGAATAAATAAGAGTGAGAGAGAGTTTGATGTCACTGCATCTTCTCTCTGAATCGGAAATGTGGGTTACAAAGAGCAAACATATCATATGACTGGAATAAAAATGTAACCGTTAAGATGACAACAGAGAGATGAGTCATAGCTTCCCAATAAATGCCTGATGGCCAGTACATTTGTGCTCACAGAAAGTATATCATTCTAAATTAGTACATTGAAACGGAAACTATCAGAATGACACGTTATAGTCTTCGTAGACATAACTCTTGTTATGAATTGATACAATAAATAAAATTGAATTGAATTCATAGGAACCAGTAACATGGAGTAAAAAAGTATCTAAAGTGATGGATAATGAGATTATAAATAATAGATAGTGTTAATAATATTTCATTCTGCAATAGATTTAGTTTCACAGAGGTACTTTGTGTTAGACAGCAAATCATTTTAGATATTGATATTTTTACAAATTATAGGTTTTATTTAGATTTATTTAATGGACATCAACACATTGATCAGTCACAGTCTGTCTGCCTTCACATCTTTAAATCGTATTGTTTGCATGCTTTTGTTTACTCATCTGCTACTGAATTGCAACATCATAGAGCCATGCATAACCTCCTGATGGGATGGAAAGAGGGAAAGTGGTGGAATGAAAGGGGAGGGAGTGGACATGCAGTTTTTATGAAGCATTCATGTTGTTGATGTTTTTCCCCCCCGTCTGCCTCTGACACTATAATATGAGAGAAGAAGTCTAGTGTAGTTAATGTTAATGGAACCATGTTTCCTTGCTACCTTAACATCAACCTTGGACCAGCTGTGAAAAGAATCACGTCGCAGAAGAACAAGCACACTGATTCTGTACAACCAATGAAAGATCCATTTCTAGTTTACAAGCTTCCATATCTTCACACTGTTCTTTCTCCATCTGTTTCCAGGTGGGAGGTGCCATGGAAAAGCCATGGTCAGAGAGAGGGAAGATGTGCAAAAAATAATATTTTGAAGGCATTCCTCAGCTTTGGCTCCCTCATCTTTTGTAGCTCACTTACGCAAGACGCATCAACAGCTATTGTAAAAGAAAAGCGTTTAACAGAGAATAAAACTGAAAAAAGGGGCAGAACAGCAGGACATTTGACAGATAAAAAGAGGGAGCTCTGCAGCAGGATCCCCACCGTGCTGAACACAGGACTGCGTGACTGGTCTGTGCAAGCAGAGGGAGGAGAGAGGAGAGAAGGGAGGAAGGTAGGAAAGAAAGAAGGGGGAGGGGAGGCAATTCAGCGCAGTGAAAGCTGACTGGATGAGTAGCAGCCGCGGCACAGGCAGCAGCATCAGCACCACTAGCTGTAGCATCTTTCTTTGTGGCTGCTGGAGGCTGTCCTGTGGCTGCTGTAGCATCAACACCACCCATTTACAAACACGTATATCTGGACACAGACGTCCTCGCTGCTCGCTGCCTTACACACACCAATATCGTGGTGGCCACCAGAGAAGAGGTAGTATGTGACGGGGTTTTGGGGGACAGAGGGACGCAGGAAGAGGAAACCAGGACGAGTGGTGGTCGTGCAAACGGGAGGAGGGCAGGAGTGACGCCGACTAGAACAGCAGCAACAGCAACAGTAGCAGCAGTAGCAGCAGTAGCAGCGGCACCATGGCACAAGCCGCCAAGCAACTCCGTAAGACCAAGGACCTCGCAGAGGCTGCCGCCCAGGAGCAGCGGGAGAAGGAGGAGGAAAAGATCAAAAAGAGGAATCGGTCCAGGGACCGCAGGCGCAAGGTATGGCTGTCTGTCTCAAGAGACAGGGGAGGTGACGGTGTTTCTTATACCCATCTTTTCCACTCTACCTGCCTTTTTTATCTCTCTAGGGTTCTCTCTATCACTACATCTATTGTGCAAGATTGGTGAGGATGGAATTACACACGTACAATTACACAGTTGGTCTTATGGCCTCAGCTGGTGCATGTGTGTAGGCTAACCAGTCAAGCACATATGCTCTGGTACAGGTTGTGTTTGCACAATTAGGTGTTTAGCCATGGGGGAATGAAAAGGAGGCTGGTGATGATTGTGTGCCGTTTAGAGATGGGACCAATATAGGCTGCTGGTTAAATGACAGGTAATGTCAATGTCACTTTTCTGTCACAAGCGTTTAGGAGGATTTCAGCCTTACATGGGTGCAGATCATTTATATTAATGCAATGCAAGTTTAGTGTACTGCACTTGCATGCATTTGTACGCATATAATCCCATTAAAATGCAGAGGCATGCTCAATTCTTTCCCACGAAGCTGTGCTGGTCTAACATTTGGTGTTTTCCCCCATATTACAATTTTTTTTAAAGGGGAAGCTGTAAAATGGAGGGGGAAGATGGAGGTACACTAAAATAACTGCAATTGTATACATATGTATATCTTAGGTGGGGAGTATGTTTGTGCCACATGCATTGTTCAATCAAGAATCCCAAGCTAATGATAAATTATTTGCTGCTAGTAATATTTGTTGTGAAGGGAATCGAACATTTTTATGTAACATGCAGAAAATATCCTGTAGGCAAGAGATCTCTCATTCACCCTTCTCCCGTCTCACTTCTCCCCTGCACTCCCACACTCTGGTTGTGCCTTTAGGAGTAGATGTTACTGGGGTTGTGCTTCCTTGTACTCATGCTTGGCGACACTTAATTGATGCATATTCAGCCGTAAAATGTACTTGTTGAATGGATTAAAAAAAACTTTTTTGAATTTTATCCCTTAGTGGAATTATGCAATTATGCCATATTAAGAGGCTCAGCTCTCAATTGCTTTCTGTTTCTCCTGCAATGTTGTGTGTGTGTGTGTGTGTGTGTGT
>NC_045748.1:6340149-6341734 GCF_008692095.1 Etheostoma spectabile | reverse complement strand
GTGTGTGTGTGTGTGTGTGTGCGCTTGCATGAGTGTGTGTGTGTGTGTGTAAAGAAAGAGCATTTGTCTGACAGAAAAAAAAGAATATAGTTCAAAAACTTGAATCTGCAGAAAGAGCTTGGGTGATCAAAGTGTAATTTTCTTTTCTGTAGCATATTTAATCATTTTTCAACATAAAACAGATTGATTGTCCTGACTGCAAAGCTGCGTGGTGTGCTAGGGGTTTCCAAGGCTATACAGTAAGCTTTAAGCAGTATGTTGTACTGGTTTACTTTTTGTCAAATAATCTGGCCAACTGATGAAAATGTAGTAATGTAGCGAGGCTTTATTACATTTTTTTTAACAGAAACACAGAATCACTTGTTAGCGGTATATTGTCAGCAAAATACACTTTCTTTAATATCCCTTCTGCACTATCTATTCTTGAATTTGTCATCTTAAAAATCTAATATCATAGATAAAACCATACAATTTGATAGCATTATGCAGGATCTGATGGAATTAGCAAATCATTGTTCTATTATAGTGGGAATTCATTGGGGTTGATAGCTCAGTCCATAGGGACTTGGCTTGGGAACTGGAGGGCAGACAGTTAAAGTCCCAGATGAACCAGGTATGGAGTGTGAAGGTAGCTATGGAGGTGCCCTTGAGCAAGGCACAGAACCCCTAACTGCTTGGGGTGGGCAATCCATTATTCTTACATCTCTTTCAGCAAAGATGTGTCTGGCGCTAGAAATGTTGCTGTAGTGTTTTGGTTAAGGTTACGCTTGAGAACAGAACTTAACCCACTAGGCAGACAATGGCAACGGTTTATTAACAAAAAAAGCCGAATTGCAAAAAATGGGGGTCAACGGGGAAGCAAGGCGTAGAAGAAGCAGGTTGTCGGCAGTCTGGGTTAGTGAGCGGAGATCTGAGTGAAGGCTGAGATATTCAGGAACAAGGCTGGACGAGTCAAACGGGCAGGTTGAGCTTGGCAGAACTAAAAAGGCCCAAAAACTGAGTGAATGGTCAGACAAGCTGGGTAACAAAAAAGTCAGTGAGCAAAATGCAAGCTAGCAGGAAGCAAACGGGTCAAGAAGGCAGAGAGTTTACCACTGTAGGTACTACAACGAACTAGTGAAGAGTGGAGGTTGAGACCGGGTTACAGCAGCAGGAGGAGGAGATGGCAATCAGTGCTGAGGGCTTGCAGTTGCTTGATGAAACTGGCAGGTGAGCGTAGGCAGAGTGGCCACGCCCAGCCTCTCACAATAGGCCCGTTCCCGCTGAGCCAGGCCTGCGCAGAATCGATCACCGGCGATCGCCACCATTGCATGTCGCCGAGATTTGTGTCTGACTTGATCCAGACTTGCTCTGATGTCATGCACACGTGGGCAACAATAACCTTGAGATCAGGGCAGCCGCGGGTTTTAGAGTCAGGTGACACAGTTGCTCTCCGACGACTGCAAAACCCAGGGCATCAGGGGTGGGAAAAATAATCGATTCTTAGATGCATCCCGATTCTCTATAGAACAATTCAATGCTTGATTCAGATGAGTTAATAATCAATTTGTAAATGTGTTGATTTTTATTTAAAAGTTACTGTCTC
>NC_045748.1:6339937-6340139 GCF_008692095.1 Etheostoma spectabile | reverse complement strand
CAAATCAGAAAACAGAGTGACTGAAAGAGGATGGGAAAATGGCCAACAACTTAGTTTAGACAAGAGTGCAGAAAAAAACACTCAAAAATGGCCAAAAGGAAAAAAATAAATAAGTTTTGCATATATACACATGATCTAATAAGACATACATAAAATAATTAGGCAAAACACAAAAAGGCTGTTGATCTACTTTATCACATTA
>NC_045748.1:6330107-6339927 GCF_008692095.1 Etheostoma spectabile | reverse complement strand
CCACCTCATGTTTCATGTTCTAAGAAGCCACTATCCACCTTTAAAAGTTCCTTTCCCCGTTGTTCTTTTCCTAACCCCAATCGTCCCGTTGTTGTAGCGTGTCTCTTGTGTGGTGGTCCGTCCCGTTGTTGTGACCGGCGCTTCATTTCCACGTTGTTGCGTCCACCAGAGCAGCCCAGTGTCATGGCAGTTGTCGCCGTTGTGTGCCGCTTCATTTCCTCGTTGCGTCCCCCAGAGGCCGCGGATTGTGTCCCTGTTGCCAAATTAATAGATCAAAATAATGGGACCATTTCACGAACTGCCGTGAGACCGGGTTGGAGGTACAAATCAATTCCCCCCCCTACAGGGCATGATGGGAAACGTCTGGGTCTCAGCTGATCCAACAGCTGATTGGTTCAGAATTGCCTTTTATTGTTTTTGAAATGGAGAGATTGGACCTTACATAATGTGTGTATTTCTGTGACTTCCTGTTCAGACTATAACAAAAGGAAAAAAACACAAGGAAGTTAATTCTTCTTAATTAACAGTTTCCTTTTGTGGATTTCTAGTCATATTAGGTTAATGGTGATATTGGGTTTTTGTATCAGTTGTTGTCTAGTATTTAATTTACAAGAGTAGCCAGAAAAGGGCATTGAATAAGTTCTAGCTTGGAAGGCACGTCCTCTTTGAAATCCTTTGAGACCTGCTAATAATAAAATGAATGAATCTAGAATAAACACTTAAACTGATTACATGATAAGGCTTTGTGGACATTTTAGTCATTGTTACTGATCAAAATTAAAAGTTTGCTGCAAGCCAGATCCTGTAAAAATAAATAATGAAAATGGTAATAAAAAATACTAAACAATAGAATTTGATTTGGTCCAGTTTCAGTGCACTTAGCTAGCCATTCACTTGCTGTTAACGTTTGCTACCTAGAGTATGTTTATTTTACTGTTAAGAAATAAATCAAGCTATTATGTTTTAATATTTTCATTAATGGTCAACAGCTCCATCTCAACTAGTTCATTTGGCTTCACTGGGGTACAGAAAAATGAAGTAACATGTAATACGTAAAAATTTATTTTATTCTGTAGTTATAAGTTGATTTTTAAGTATAAATCTGCAAGAACTCTCACTTATTTGTATCATTGTAATTCTCAATGAGAATGGGAGGAAAAAGCACATATAACATATTCATTGTATTGCTGTCTGCAGGATTTCACAGCTTAAGGCACATTTGATACAACAATAAGGAAGAGTTTGTGGCAAAAATAAACCCATCCCTGCTTCACAGTGGCCTTTCTCCCTCACTCTCACCTATCATCAACCATGCCACTTTGTATCCCTGTTCTCTGTCTATCTCTCTATGAATCGTTCCTTCTTCCACCAGTGTATTGTGGCTATGCACCCAGAAGGAGTGAGGAAGCAAGTCAGAGAGGGAAAGAGGAGGCCCAGGCAGGTTTTAATGTTCTGGGGATGTTAATTAGCTCCATTCGATGTAAATCAAACTCGGCAGCATGGCATCTCTCTTCCCTACTTCTCCCATTGCACAAAGGTCATCTACCACAGTGCCAACAGAGATCGTATCATAAGTCTGGAAAGACTGGACACTAATGTAGTTAGGGAATCTACAAAGAAAGTGCAGGGCCATTTTGCTAGCTCTGCTGGTTAAGATGCATGCCATTAAGCTTTTAGAGTCATAGGTTTTGGAGTAGATCTACAGCCTTTGTCATCTACTACTTTTTCTCCTTATTTATCCTGTCTTTCCCCACTTATATCTGAAAAATGAAACAATACATTTTTTTTAGGAGAAGAATAATAGCAGAATTGTTACTGAGGTAAATCAAATTGTATAACTAAAATGTGTTTTTTCATAGGGTGATTGGTGCATGTTGTGCAAGGGAAGCACTGTGATCATTCTGATTGGAAATGACAAGAAAACAGCAAATATGCTTGTGTGCAGATCACATTCTGATCATTGATCACTGGTATATGATTACTAGTCACGAGTCACAACAGTCCAATGACTGTCATTGATTTATGCTGCTATGAATTAGTGATGTCCCAATCAAGTTTTATTGGCCGGATCCCTATATGAATTCTTAAACATAAAGTGTCTGATGATACCAAGTCCTATCTGGCAGTTTCCCTTACCTATGTTGATTAAAATATGTATGTATGAATATGTATGTATGACACATTAAGATGTCAGCTGTAGACTTCTAATGCACACCCTATTTTGCAAGCTTCTGCATCCAAATACTGGAGTTCCTAGTTCAAAACTATGAAATTGATCAGCTAAATTTATTAATATGTTGAATTGAAGTTCAACTGCAAAATGCAACTCCTGTAATTGATGTGACGCAATCAGCTAGAGAGAAGTATAGCTCTCTTGACTACAAAAACACAGTTGCACCATGATGGAACAGAGTGGAGCTTCTTTCCTTACAAACAATCTTTGGCAGAACACAGACACCAGCTTGCGGAGAGCACTTTAACCAGACCACTGACAAATTTAATTTCGGCCAGTTATCAAGTTACTCACAGAATTAATGGTAATTATTGACAGCACCGCTGGCACCATTAATTATTTTAAACAGTGAAAGTAAGGGTCAGCAACAGCTAAAAAGGAGAGGTTGCTACCTGAATGTTTGACATTTCTATATAAAAACAAACACATTTAAAGTATATCGTTTCCAAATGTGTGCAAAGATTTAGTCTAATGAATTGTACCAATTAGGGTGCAAATTTGAATTCCAGCTTAGAATTACATGTACTTCATTAAATCAAATAAGATCAGTCAGTCATTTATGGAGGACAGCATTTAAATAGGGCAAATAATTACATGGCTGTGATAATACATAACAATAATAATAAAATAATGTGAATAAAGAAGTACATGAAAATTGGTCATCTTCAAATTGCAGTATTGTTTGGGTTCATTTTCATTTCTCTTTAACTTGGGATAAACTAATCTGAGACGTGAAACCTTTCATCGTAGTACTCTCAGCACGAGGCTCCTTTGGCCTGTTCATTTTCCTGTTTCCTCCGGGCCTGCACTTATTACAATGGATCCAAAGATTTGCTAATGGATAGTGTGTGTATTTTGTGTATATGTGTGTGTGCTTGCTCGTGTTTTCGAAGGAGATGGATGTGTGCATGCGTGCACATACAGTTTGTGTGAGTGTAAGTGAAACAGCAGAGCTTCAGGGTATCTCATTCCACTTTTATGTAACCTTATGGATACCCAACCCTAATTAGCTAAAAAGCCCTCTTCTGTCTGTCTCGCTCGCTCTCTCTTTCTTTGCTGCTCTTCCAACTTTTTTCCTCACACAAAACAACACATGGAACAATGACATCAGAAGTACTTTTCAGCTATGCCTAAATTTAGTAATTGAAGGTGGTAGCATCTGCATGAATATATAATTCCAAATACGTTTTAGACAAGAGGAACATTAATCTTCATTTGGCTTTTTTTAGAGTTTTGGATGTAAATTTATAGATCATTCATGTGATTGCAGTTGAACCCAAAAAGATAATCTTACACAGTCAATCATACACTGAAGCACACAATTTTGACTGGCTACTGTGAACTGCATGAACAGTTAGATTTGAATTGATTTAGTTCAAGTCAGACAATTTTAAACTACAAGAAGCCCAGAGGATGACACATGGAAGCATTGAGTATTGTGCTCCTCAGTCGCGTGACAAATCTTCATGTATTTTCTACAGCTTTTTTAGAGAACACAGGGCAGCACTGATTAAAGACTTACGGTATATCACTGTCTACTCATCTGCTGTCTTAGACACTTTCAGAACCTTTTTCCTCCTTTAACTAAGTATCTAACCATTGCAGATGGTTGCAGGTCTACTGTGCTTGAATACAGCACTGTGTACTGTCCCAGATTTGACGAAAGCGGTGGTATGAAAAGAATACTTTAATACACTGTGTATTTGAGTGGGGAGAGGAAGGAATGTATTATTTTTTCCCTTGAGGGTGGGGCTCTTAAGGATGTGTCCTATCCAAGGGACTAATGTATCTGATCTATCCTTCTTTGTGCATTTGTTTGGTTTCACCTCTGTATTTATGTAGAGACATGTTCACGAGCCTGTATGTATGAACACAATTATTTTTATAGCATTGCAATCATTACTCAGTACAGTTTTGTTTAAAGCTGCAATCATACAATGTTTGCCACTAGGAGGCAGAAAAACATAAGAACAAAGTGACAGATAATAGTTAGGGTAATGGCTAACTAGTTAGCCTATGTATACACTGTCTGAAATTAGGAGGGCAAAGGGCAAAAATGCCCCAAGAAATCTCAGAATATCCTAAAATCATGATCGAGGGAAAAATAATTGCCCCAAGATTTCCAAAGGAAACAAAATATATACTGTGTATTTACTAGTTTAGGCCAATACTACGTAAAGCAAAAAAGTTTTTATTTTCATTCAATTCATTTAATTTACATTTCCGTCTCTAACACACACTCTAACAGACAGCTCTGTTGCATAAAAATGCACTGAATATAGCAATTGTATGTTGGTATGTAAGGTGGTGATTACTTTATGCATTTTAAGCTGGTCTTATTTCAAATAAAAAAATGGCAAATTTATGCACAAATTACTATTTTCAAAAGTGCCCCCCAAATTTTGGAAATGCCCCGATTATTTAGACAGTGGGGGTCAAAAATGTCCCCCCAAATATTTTTATATTTTTAAAAGTCCCATGCCATGAAAATTTGTCTTTATGAGGTTTGATTTTTTAACCTTAATAGGAGTTCCCCCAGCCTGCCTTTGGTCCCCTAGTGGCTAGAAACGCCGATAGGTGTAAACCGAGCCCTGGGTCTCCTGTTCTGCCTTTGAGAAAATGAAAGCTCAGATAGGCCGATCTGGAATCTTGCCCCTTATGATCTCATAAGGGACAAGGTTACCTCCCCTTTCACTGCTTTGCCCAACCAGAGAATACGGCCCAACCATGAGAGAGAGACATCATGGATTTCAAATGAGAAAAGTGGCAGTTGGTCAAGGCCACAAGGAAAGCTCATTGTGGGACTGGCTCTAGTGGCTGTGATTGACCATCATGTAAAGAATCCAAAGAGCACCATGTCATGGGACCTTTAAAGCTTTAGTGCGTAACTTTTTGAAATCAATGAAAGTCCGTTACACACAAGCCATTGCCAAATAATTTGCTAAAAAGCTAATTAAGACTATCAGCTCCACACAACTCTCTCTGTATTTTTCAGTATGACTATGTTAAGAAGATTGTGGCGTCCGGTTGCTTTCCCGTACAGAAAATCAAGTGAAGATAATTACCTCTTCTGAAGAGTCCATCATGTTTTTATAATCCTCCGTGTCCTCCTTGGCTACCATGGCTACTAGCAACTGCGTGGAGGGGGTGGTGGTGCACCATCATGCAAGTCTTACACTACCGGTCAAAAGTTTGGGGTCACTCACAAATTTCCATTGCACTCCATTGTAGACAGAATACCAGCTGAGATCAGTTGCATTGTTTTTTTAACCAGGGCAGCAGTTTTCAGATTACATTATGTGCTGACATAATTGCAAAAAAGTTCGCCAATGTTTTTCTAGTTAGTTTTTTAAAATGATATCAGATTAGTAAACAGAATGTGCCTTTGGAACATTGGGTGAATGGTTGCTGATAATGGGCAATGTAGATATTGCATTAAAGATCAGCCACCCACTCAGATCAGCTGGTATTCTGTCTATAATGGAGTGGAATAAAAATTTGTATGTGAACCCAGACTTTTGACCGGTAGTGTATATCATGTGGAGGTGCTGACAGTTTTGTTGTCATTACTTAGAATTTCCCATGTGGGAAAATAGATTTAATTTTAAGTCCTTACACTGTATTTATACATGCAGCTGACATAAAGCAACATTAGCATTCATTAAGAGTTGTGTTCATGGCAATAAAAAATATTGAGTCATATGAATCATGAGGAATTCAAATTTTCACCGCCTTTTTTGCTCTGTTTTGGTCGTCAAGAAATGTGTCTGAGATTTTAGCTTGCTAGATGTTCAACGTGCTTCACCAGATGACGGCTGTGTTTGTCTGTCATTTGGGGCTGGACAGGTGCAGAGTACAATGGGTTTATCTGGGCTTGTTTTCGGAAAATGTCTGCATACAGGGTTGATGAGAGTAGTAAGTATTAAGGTAACTGTACAGCTAAACAAAACAATGCTGTCTGTATTGCTGCTATAAAATAGGACACATATAACTTAAAGTCTTCACGTGATATCAATTGTTACATGTTGAGTTATACAGAATATAATTCCAGGTGGTGCGGGGTATGGTGAAAGCTAAAACATTGGATCTATTGTTGTTAACATTTGTAGAGAAATTATATGCATGTTTTTTGGCAGACAGCAGTAATAGGTAGTGTAACAGCTTTTTCATCTCCTTTGAGAAAAGGGAGGGCAGGATGAGCCAAGGTCGAGCAGAGCAAAGCAGCACTCAGCCCAGCCCGAAGCAGCCACAGGCTATATTTACCTGCCAGCCTAGGATTACACTGCATCTGAGACCAGCGCTACACACCACTAGTGTGTGCTTGCTGAGCCCCCGCTCTGAATCTGTATCTAAGGTTGTCCTGGATCCGTACCTGCTCAGATAACACGAGAAGATTCCAGAATAGAAGCACGATGGCCGATATTTATCAGACCTCTCTGAAGGCTTATCTAGGACTCGACTCTGTCACATATTTTGATCTGGAGAGATCAGAGGGATTTTAGATACAGTAAGCATGCCTTGTCTGACACCTTTTGATAGATATCTGGAAAGTCATTGTGCTCCTTAAATGCAAAACCTTGGTACCAATTCTTGTACATTTATGTATTTAGTCAATGGACATGAATGAACTAGCAACAGTTGACGTGGTTAGAGAGTCACTGTGCCGATGGCCGATTAGATCAACGTGCAGTTGTTGAGTTCCTCAAGTGTCACAGCTCATCTGCCAGCCTGGGCCAGTTAGTCAGAGTATCCATCATAACGATTGTTAGCCAGGCCAACCAATGTGAAGCCCTGGCACGCAGAGTGAAGGGTAACAGGTATAAATCTTTTGGCAAGGCGTATTGTTTCCCTGGGGTCAGTCAGCAGTGACTGAAGTGACTGATGTTACCACGGGGGTTACGGTGTGACACTGCACGTGGCAGGATGATGAAGTGATGAGATGGCATGCCTTGGTTGGTGCAAAAAACCTTGTTGATTTATGCTGACGCTGCTTGCAACAATGAGACTACATCAACAAGAAAACATGAGTCAGACAACAATTGTATTACAGATTATTTTAGAGATTTGTCTTGCATCCAAAGCAACTCCATCTCATATCAAAATGGACGTATGAAATATACAACAGTTATAAAACCCATCTCATTTTAACTGACCTACATACAATATACACCTAGTACTAATGTCGCAATTGACTTATCACAGGTCATTACCATAATCAGTATCTGAGCGCTGTTAATTCCTAAGAATTATTAGAGGGAGAGTGAAAGTTATACGGACTGGCACAATGCCACACAAACTGATATGCCCACAAAGAGCACACACACACTCACACACACACTTAGAGCTGGACTTGGGCATTATGTAATGGAATTAATGCTCCTCAAGGTCTATGTGGATCATTTGGCTTGGAGGAGCTTACTAATGAACAGAAGTGACTGATCAAAAATCAAACATTTCATGTAGGGGGTGGTTGTGAGATGTTTTCAAGATTTTATTGCACACTAATCCTGTTATTGTCTATAGTTTTGATTGTATGCATTTTAAATTGCTTTAATGTAGTGCAACTTGCCACATGCTCCAAACTGACTTGAGATTGATCTTATGTATTATATTGAGGATAGACCCACTTAATTGCCCTGCTAGAATGAATATCTCTTTTAAGATTGTACTCTACAGTTTTGGTTAAGATTGTGTCAGAGAGGTGTGGATTCAATTCACTTACTGAATTTGTTTTCTAACCAACATATTTCCATCGACTTTTTTTTTTTAGAAAATTCTAAAAAATTGTTAAAGCGTAACTCTCGCCAAAATCCAACCTAGGGTGTTTTTGTGAATGGACCAAACTTTAATTTAAAAGCATAATTAGGACGGAAGCGCCACCTTTAAGATTGACCGTATTTTTGTTTTTGGTCATGGGAGTGCTAGGGGCACTACTATGATGGCGTCAACATCCACATTTTTAAAACACTAAGAAGGCTCGACACAACATAAAACTTTGCTTGAAGTATCACTATAGGGTCTCTACACATGAACTCGAGCATTGACAACATTGTTTGTGTACACAGAGTTTACTAAAAAGAAAGGGTTTTGAACGACTCACTTTTAGAGGTCGACCGATAAGGGTTTTCCTCTGGATGATGCCGATCTTTAGAAATCAGGGTCAGCCGATGGCCGATAAATGCTACCAATTTATTTTTGCCAATATGCGCTTGTTTTAAACCTCTAATTGAAAGATAAAATGTAACACAAAATTTCTCAACAAAAACATTCATTAAACAGAAGAAAATAAACTTTGTCAAATAAACTTTTCAATGAAAAACAATTGTAGTGCTGCACACAGCAGCAACCAACAGCATTTCTTTCTTTTAGGTCTGAAGAAAATGTATAACACTAGAACACAAAAAATCTTAGATCTTCACTTCTGCTATGGCTGCTATGCCCGCAGATACACCTGCCTATTTATCGGCTTGATATGCTGTATCTTTAGGCAGTAGTTCCCTTAAGATAAGCACCTAAAGATATGCAGTGGTGGCCTCAAGGTTCCCAGACCAACAACAGGAAAAATCTGATTGTGGAAAATGTCCCTCATTACCATCACTGAGGTGCCCTTGAGCAAGGCCTTTAACCTCCAACCGCTCCAGTGGAGCTGCTCAGTGGCCAGCAGATGTACAGTAACTGTGTGAATGTGACAGGTCGTTCCTGAAAAAGAGAGGCTGCCTCTCAGTGAACCTCCCCAAATAAATCAATAAATAAAAAATTTAAATTGGCCAATGCCTATTATGTGAAAAATGCCAAAAATTGTCTGATTACTCACTATAGCAGTTTGTTTTTCCGGTCGCTGCCATCTTGCCAGTCAAAAAGTGTTAATCTCCGAATGAACGGAGTCCATTGTAGGAAATGTCATTCTTATATGAGGCTCTTTTTTTAACTGAAAGGTCAATATTGTGCAAAACAACCAATTATCTAAGCATTTAAATGGAACTAAGCTTTAGGAGCTTTCCATCTTTACTCCCCTCCCTGTTACGTTGATGGTAAATCTTAAAAGTGGCGTTTACATCCTAATTATGTGTTTGAACGAAAGTTTGACTCGGGTCCATTCACAAAAACACCCTAGGTTGTATTTTGGCGAGAGGTGTATTTTAATACACCAGGCTTTAGCCCAATTTTAACCACTGGTTATAAAAGGCCAGATGTCTGTTCCAAACATTTTGTGCTTCAGAGCTGCTTAGTACAACCAACCTTATTGCTTTGGTTAAGGCTACATGTTGGATTATTAGTTTTCCTACAAAGGCAGAGTACCTAGCAAGGATGCAAGATAGAAATATGTGCAGGGATGCTCAAAACAAGTCATACAATGCAATTTTGGATTTATCTGTTACATTCACATGTAGCAGTAAATATGACATTTGGGGATTGAAAAGTGAGGTATGACTTAAAAGTGCTAATTACTTGATGTACTGGAAGTAAGTGTTCTTTGACAAGGAGTGTCACCTTTATCTCGGCCATTGAGGCATGCTCGTGTGTAGGTGGTGTAATTATGTGTGTGTGTGTGTGTGTGTGTGTGTGTGTGTGTGTGTGTGTGTGTGT
>NC_045748.1:6322846-6330097 GCF_008692095.1 Etheostoma spectabile | reverse complement strand
TGTGTGTGTGTGTGTGTGTGTGTGTGTGTGTGTGTGTGTGTGTGTGTGTTGAAGGGTGCCATGTGTCACTGGGATTGCTGCCTAATGGCAGATGTGTTGGCTCCTCTCTCTTCAGGCTCATCCTTCAGTAACCAATCTATGCTGGTGGACAGGGCAGACCATAGAAATGAATTGAATTCATTTCTACGAATTCCTATTTTATTCCTAATAATATACACACATTCTGATAAAATCAAAGTGATTGGGTTAAACAGGAATTTGTACTGTAAACAGTATGGGTTTTCAAGTTGTGAACTAAAAATGACTAAATCTAACATCAGAGATTTCCAAACATTCCAATTAAAACCAGCTGCCATTCATTTACTGATGTCACTTCACAGCTTTAATCCGAGAGAGCTTGCATCACTCATTGATGGCAGCTGGGCTGGGAACCCCACAGCAAGGGGAGACAGCTACAAGCAAACCCAAACTGAGGTTTTCTCCACAGTTGACTCTAAATCCATGACATCCTTCTGCTACTTTTTCCCCCTCTACCTTAAATAATTCTACCTCTCCCTTCCCCCCATGGGTATGATCTGTTGTCGAGTGTTTCTGGTTGTGAATTTATTATTATGCCCATGACAAGTATGTAGAAAAAAGAAAAGAAACCAATCAACAGCGCTTCATGTCTCACTGCTCCTTTGCTGTCTACTGTACAGAGGCATTGAGTTGGAAAATGCACACTGCACTTGTATAAATAGTTCATTGCTAATTCAATTTTAAACTCTAGATGGAAGGAGGAAAAGTGAAGCAACTGTTTATTGTTTCACCATGCCCTCAGCTATTTTCTCCATCAGCTGTATCTTTCTGTCTCTTTGCTTATCCCTGCTCTTCGCGGTGTCTATCTCTCCGCATCCCGCCATCTTGTCTTCATGCCTCTTGTTTTTACCACATTTATTCCTTTTGATTTTTAATGGCAGAACAAAGAGGAACAGAACACAGTTTCATTACTGTTACAGGGGCTGTAGTTGCAACGTCAGAGTCTGCAGCTAACTAATGTATCAGCCCAGCCACTGTAAAATCAGAAGCCAGGAAATGAATGTGTATTTGCCCTCATTCTAGCAGCTAAAAAGTCTATAATTAATGTCACGCATCATCAAGCTATTTACCACAATTCAAAAGTCTGAAAATGTGTGTGAATACAAGTCTTAAATGGCGGAATTTATTTTCAACAATGGGCAGTATTAGAGCATGACCAGCATAAAACAATCCATCTCCTTTTACCAGTCTGTGCACGTGGCAGAGTGCTTTATCGTGAGCTGTTATTGACTGGTAAGGACCATGCACCACACCATACCGAATGTTAATTTACTGCATGGTGTGCAGATTCAGCCTCATTAACTGACATGGAGATTTTTCCACCGGAGAGCCCTTTTCCCTTCTACCTCCTTGCCCCCAGCCATCCCTCTGTTTCTCCCTGAAGCTCCTCCCTAATGCCACTCTTACGCTTAGCTGTCTTTTTCCCTGTTTGTCAGCAGTTAGTCATGCACAAAAATGTGTTTTTTGTCTGTATCAGGTAGCACAAATCATTCATAGGACAACCATTATTAGTCAACATAGAGTTAGAGGCTGAGTATAACAGATAAATGTTAACACTGTGTTTTGCCAGAACAGTCTGTGAGTCATAAAGTGTGTTCTCGCATTTGGTATCCAGATAGCAGGAACAGATGGAAATGTAATACTGCTCTGGAGGCACAGAGTGGACAATGTTGATTTCATCATGATTTCAACCCTTTAGTCGCCTTGTTTTCTAAAACAATTGCCTTGCTGACTAAGGACTTAATGACAACAGTCAAAGTCCTATTACAAACTTTTGTGTCTTCCCTGGAGAATTGAGAGAACCTTTGCTTGACATCATCTTATTTGTTTACTTCCTGTAAGCTTCTGTCACAAAAGTTACAAGAGGATCGAGCAGAGCCAGTGACTAAACTACAGAAATTCTCTCATCATCCACTGCTGTTACTGTATGATCTATTGTATAATTAGTTCATAACATCACCTCTGGTTAGCAAAAAGACTAATTCAAACCAGCTATGGAACAGTAGGATGATGATGCAGGTTTAGTGGCTTACTACATCACTGAGTATCATGCTTTGTATTTTGGCGTGCCAGAAGGACACACATGGATCACTGCAACGTCTGACTTAATCGATTCATTGCATATGTCTTGAATTCTTACAGCCACTGTCCCGCTAACACACACACTTGAGTTTTTACCCTCGTCGTTCTCTGTTTCACGTAAATGGCTCTAGACTTGGCGATAGACGATCAGATTGTGTATCGATGATTGAAGGAATGATCAGTGACTGGAGAAGGATCTGCGCCCTACTGTTTGTTTTCTGGTGGAGCCGTAAGTCCGGGGCTAATATACAGCAGTTAACGATCGAGTTTCCCTGGTACGGAGCTTTGCCTCCAACACAACATATAAACTACAGTTATTACGTAATTATCACAGTAGGAGCCAGTGGAACAGCTTAACATTTGACACGCTGATCAGCAGAAAGCTGAAAAGTGAGAGAAGCCACCGCTAACTACCAAACTAAAGGAGCTAACAGAGCTAACACTGTGTAAACAACTGTGGGATAAGCGAGAAAGTTGCTAAAAGGAGATTGCTATGAGTAGTACTTGAGTGAACTAGTGCAACGTTACGTTTAAATGTAAAGTGGGGTAATTAGCCGCTGTAATAAAGAATTTAACAAAAACAACTGCGGCGATTTACTGAAGCAAGGCGCTATTAACAGAGAATGTCAGCACGTTAGCCAATCAAAAAGCAGGACAGCCGAGCCGGTGTTGCCAGTTTTATTGATCAAAGTGAAAGCCGCTTTGAATATGCATAATATGGTATGTCCATTTACGTGTTCAATGTAGCTAGACTCACGTTCAGTAACCACGATTGGATGATTTGAAAATATTTGAGATTGCCAAAGCTTATATGAGTCATAGAAACCCCCACAAGCTAAAATATTTTGTGGCCTGACTGTAATGACAGAGAGTCTGACTCACCATTTTTAAGGCGGGATGACCGACTGACAGAGTGACAGGGTGTGTTAGTGGCTCTGCACCAGTAGTCCCACGGGGAAGGCCAAGGTGAAAGGACAAAACACCCACCTCCAAATATGCACATAGCATACATAGTAAAAACCTTAAATCCTTAATCCTACATCTTAACAAGTTAAGGCTTCTTCTTCTTCATCCAAATTCATGTCACAAAGTTTGCTGAAAGTGATTGATTACACTATAATTTACATCCCCCACAGGGAAAATAGAGAAACAGCTCTGGTATTGTAAATGCAGCATGTTATCTTTATCTCAGTTTACAAATCTGTCTCTGGTTGCTCTATATTTATACTTCTTCTTATGTAGCACTAATTGCACACACCTTCTGTCACAAAACTGCTAAAAATCACTCCTATGCCAATTTAATATGTAAAATAATGAACAAGGTCAAGAACAGGAATTGTAAGAAAGGTTTGAAAGTCCTTTCTGCAGCTTACACTGCTACAAATTCTGGAACAGTAGAGTTAGCTTCCGTCGGTTGTAGATACTTTTTTATTGTATTTGTGGTTCAAACCTACCTTCCAGATTTTAAGATATATCCAACACAACGGATACATAAAGCTGCAGCAGTATGTTCCCCGGTGGCTCAAATCTCATGGTGATAACATGGTTAATGGGCATCTCCACTCTGACATGAAATATTAATTAGAAAGAACATGCTTAATACATGTACATAGATTTTCCACAAGGCCAATTACGTGATGTACGATATGTGTTGGTTTGGTCTTTTAATGCTGTGTATAGTCTCGCAGCATAGAAACAATTAACACAATTATGAATAGAGCTTTAAAAATAACTATTCTTAACAAGCAGAGCTTTTACCCCAAAATGGAATTAGAATTTTAAATGCTCTATTTCATGTGGCAGACTGACATTTATGTGCTGACTAGGGTTGCAAAGGGTTGGTAAAGTTCTGGATATTTTCCAAGGGAAGTTAAACTCTGGAATTTTGGTAAATTTGCACAATTTAAAATAAAAGAAATAGTAAAATTATTTTGTGGGGAAATACATATAGAAAAGCAACACTGGGTCTTATGGCATGTTTTAGTTAAAATGCACATTAATTTAATGTTAACCATGCTTGCATTCAGGGAATTCAGTAAAATTGCAACCCTCTGCATGCACAGTGCATTCTCCCATCACAAGTGCAGCCCAAAACCCTACCAACAATCCTGCACTGTCAGAGCCAAAGGACTGCATGCTTTCATATGATTAATGAATATATTTGACAAAATACTATTTTTGTTAATCCTGTTATTTCCCGCGTACCTTCCAATGGAAAGTTTACACCTTGAATACTCCTAGAACTTTGTAACCATAGTGTAGACATTTGTAGCACGTGAGTGTAGAGTTGTATATGTATATATATGAATGTATGAATATTACATGCTTGATACACAGCACAGACAACAAGCATCAGCAAGTAGTGAATGATGATGATTGATGGCGCTCTGTACGAAGTGCAGCTTTCTGCAAATGCAGTGTGTAAGCTGGTCTAGCCTTATTTTTAGCTCTCTCTGGTGCATAAGGTTTATTATAGCTTTAGCTTTGGAAAGAGCTCAGTGACTTCGCTTGGTGACATGTGTCATAGATATGCTTCTACCCACTTTTCATCCTTGTTTACCAGCTTGCGGTTTAGACAAAGCCTGATAATGCATTTTTATGAATGAATTGTGCGGTAAACTGAGGGCAAAGTTCTCTTTTGGGCATATTAGGATTGTTGCGTGAGTGAAAATGAAAGCTTGTGTTTCAGAGATACATCAATTGTTACTCAACAAACAGCTATGTGGTTTATGTTTGCAGTATCTGTGCCATTTCACTGTCTTGTTGACTTCTTTTGAGAGATGGATTAACCCTGGCATGGCCTTCCTCTATTGATTGATTCAATAGTCTCACATTTTGCTTGCGTGTGTCCGTGTCACTGTGATCGTCCTGGGGTCTGCTTTGGTCCACGGCTCCTTTTTCAATCATTTAGTATTCAAGTTTTTCTCTCTATGTATCTCTTTCGGTGACTCACTTCTATAATGTAGACTATATGGAAATGCCTCTGGGCATTGGCAGGCTAGGTGTTAAACCCTACTGGACCTTCACGTCTGGCCCTGGTATCAGGAGTGTGTCCCATTGATGAATAGCTCCTTGTGGGCAAAACCCCCTTTGTGAACCTGCACAGAATGCTGAATCACTCGAAGTTAGCTTTATTGACCGGCCTCAGGGAGTGGTCACCACCCAGTGAAATCCATCAGACCAGCAATGGCAATTTGTGGCTGAGGATAATACCATTATTCTTTTATGGTGGCATGATGAGAAAACTTGTTTTTGTGGTTCTGGTTCTGGTTATGATGTGATTACTGTATGTGTCTTAATATCATATGTATTTAAATTGGATATCATCTCCACTACATTTCATTCAGAGAATAACCATTAAAAACAGATTGATAACTTGTTTTAGAACAACGTTTTCCTTCATGAGAACAGGGTGCATTTAAGTCTCATTCTCAGTGCCTTAAGGATAAGAAGACAGAACTATTGCTGTATCATTGTTATTTTTAGAAGCAGTAGCCATAGCGGTAGTTAGAACTCACCATAATAGCAGGAGGTAGCCATGCCCTCATGCGATCTTGTCTTGTAGTTCATCTTGTGTTTGTCCTGTATGACTTTTCATCCATCCCCTCCATCAGCACCCCTGTGCCCCCATCGCTCTCTCAGCATGAGTCTTACTGGGATGACTTTACACCCACTGGGTGATTAGTGAAGACCTGCTGTCACTGACACAGACAAGCCCAGTGGGGTCGGCACAACATGCAGCCGCCACATATATGCAGACATACATATGCAAACCCATTGATATACACACCAGTGTTTTTAATGTAATGATAATAGTAATGCTCGAAGAACTGAAAGGAGGGTACAAATGACAACTCTGTTTTCTCAGCTTCTTCCTATTACAGTCCTCTCTTACATACAGTATGTTTTCCAGTCAAGAGTTTTAGACTTTTGGGTTCTTGTCTCTGTTTAAATTTTTTTCCAATTGAAATAACTTAACTTTATTACAAAAGTTTGTAAAAATATCATCAAAGCAATTAGGTAGATGCCTTTGTATAAAATTATAGTGAAAGCTTAGACAAAAATAGGCAAATGCTCAAACCAACCACACCTTCATGTGTGATTTATTAAAAATAGCTTATGGTGCATGGCATGCAGCAATACATTCTCACATACAGTCTATTTGGTACATTTTTGGTCTTTCGCAAAGAGAGAGAGAGAAACCTGCTTTAGTTTGAGGTGCATCGATCTTCCGTCATTGTGTTTCTGCCCCCCCAGATTGTTGCTGAGAAAGAGAGTAAATGATATTTAAGGGATTCCCTCCCCAGCAGTGCTGCAAAGGCTGCTAGGAGATAGCTAGCTTTTAGAACTGAATGTGATTTACTCGTGAGAAGATGTTGGATTCTATTTGTTTTGTTAGAAAAACATTTATTTAGGAATATGGGACATTTTGAAGAAACTGTGCGGGTAGGAGGAAGGTTATGGCTCATGAACTGGACACCTTTGATCACTGTTCATGTGGAGGCCCTGTGACTTGAATTGCATGTTGTTGTTTGCAGTGCATACTGCGAGCAGTGAGCTGACACGTGCATCCTTGTATTTGTTGGAGTCTTTACGTCCTGTAGTGAGGAGCATATGGCGGCTTCTGTGACTGCCTGTTGGCAGCATTGTTATGGGTCCGCTGTCTTCTGTGTTGTTTTTCCCTGTTTGTCTGTCTGTTGTTCGATCGCCGCCGAGGGCGCTCTTACCGATTCCTTAGAGGCGTGTCTACTCTTCCCCTCCTCCATCTGACTAACCAGCTGAGCTTCATCATCATTATCCCCCTCATCCATACTTAAACCTGGGCCGACCACCTCTTCGGCGCCAGTTCGTTACCTACATTCCGTGGTAACTGGTCTAGTACTAGCTTGTTGTTATTCCGTTGCCTTGCATATGTACTTACACTTGTGTTTCTGCCACAGCGTCGTGTTCTGTCTTGTCAGATGTCTTGGATCTCCTTCATCTCCCACATCACCTCCCGTGTCTGGATTGTTTGTGTGTTTTTTTTGTGCTAGTTGTTCTGTTCCGTCAGAATTAAACCCATTTACTGTGTACATTACTCCCTCTTGTGGT
>NC_045748.1:6318635-6322836 GCF_008692095.1 Etheostoma spectabile | reverse complement strand
CCGGGTCCTACACCACACTTAACAAGCATGGCTGAAGATGACATGTCTGCTCATGAATTGAAGGCACAGGTCTGCATGTTTCTGTATTAATGTGTGTAAATCTGTACACCTGGATTTTTTTGGGTGCATGTGCATTCACATGCAGGCTAAGCCGGTGTATTTGTCTTGTGCTGTCACTGTGCTTGTGTGAGTAGTTATGTGTCAGCTCCAGAGCTCTCTACAGTCCTGATTCATGACACGGGTGATTTGGTAGTCAGTCAGTCAATGTCACGATAGGGCAGCAGCTCCTCGGACACCTGCCCCCCCCACCCTACTCCCATCTATCTCCTCCTCCCAGGCCATAATCACAGATACTCTGACATCTGACATCCAACTAGGCTTTCAACTACTGAGTCATACTGCGGTGACCTTATAGTTACTCCCCTTTTGAGTTTTGTGGTAAATGTACTTGCTGATATGTAATCTAGTTGTGGTTTATGTTTGTCATTTTGACGCTTTGTTTGTTTAAATGCATTATTTACTTTGAGATTAAATATTTTCTTTATTTAACTGCCCCTGCACAGTTAGGCTTTTTTCTTTAGGTTATTTGTTTTCTATATCCATTGTTCTTTTTATTGCATGAAAACATTTCAACATGACTTTATTGATTAGCATATAGGCAAAAAAGGGAGAACACAAGTCTGTATGTTTCATTTACAAAACATTGCTCCATATCTTTTATTTGCCAGACGTTTGTTTTTCACACATCATTCAGAAAGAGATATGCCCATCTCAATTTTAGCATATTGATGAAAGCATAGTGAAGAGTGGAGGAGAGGATGGTAGTGGTAGTGAAACACGTCTGTGTTTTGCTCTTACAGAAACAAGCATTCATGAAGAAAAAATGGGGCTTCACACATCCCGACTCATATATACGTAGATATTTATGAATCAGTCAGGCTGAGTTCATCATAGTACTCTCAAGATTTTCACATAGTAACATTTACAGATTTGTTTGTATGATGCACTTTTACAAGCATGGATTTTAATGTTTTGTGTAACCCAGTTCATACTGTAATGTAGGAACATAAATAATGAACACTATATCATAAATGAAACACTGAACTCTTTATTCACTGAGCTGTATAAACATGTTGCTAGTATGCTATATAGATATCTTTGTTGTTGTACTATGTAATCTTTAGTCTTGAATGTATTTATTTTACAATGATTTAAGATGGTCACTAAGAACTTGTGCAGAACTGTAAGCTTAAATAGAAATAAAACCACAAAATAGAATATGATAATGAAAAAAGGCAAATGTATCCATAAAAGACTTTGTCAAAAAAATATCCAGTCTTGGCCTGTGATCACCTCAAAATGAACAGATGACAGATAGATACTGGGAGGATGAAGTGATAAACTGACAGTGCTGAAATGAGAAGTGTTACAGTGTGTCATCTATTGAGACATATGCATATGAATGGATGGACGATAAATAAATGGGGTGGACACATAGATAGATGCACAGACTATATTTAAAGACGAAACATTGCATTGACAAATGTTAGCAGGTGGGAATGTGTTTGAACTGGGGTAGCACAGAGGTGTAGTGACGATGCAAACATCCCTTACCATGAATCACTGACTTTGTTTCTCGACACAGGCCCCAGAGGTGCAGCTCTGGATTTGTCTGTGACATCTGACCTCTTCCTATGGAGGCAGTACAAGTAAAAAGTAAATATCCCATTGGGGTTTCATTGCTGTTAGACATCTATCTCCCTCCCATCACAGACAGATAGGTTGCATAAACACATGCTTCTCTTACAGCTGGCTTTCACCCCTCCTCTCTCCATCTTTCTCACTTAGACACTCTATATTGTCCACACTAATGCATTTGTTCTGCTTTAGCTTATCAACTTGACTAAAGCTAACATTTTTACAATGTAACCTTTTTCAACATTCTTGAATTTGAGAAGTTAGAAAACAGTGAGGCCATGATCTAACGTTCCATGTCAGATCTACGGTGTCTACTATGCTAGGTTTGACCTTTGACCTGTGTGGGGGGAAACCCTTCAGCATTTAAACAGTATTTTCAAATGTATCAGCTTCAATATGTAGACTTTTTTAAACCTTAGTACTTTTTACCTCTGGTTCCTCTTTTCTTCTTCTCCCCTTCTCAGCTCCTCCACACTCCTCCCTCCTCTCTTCTCTATTCTCTTCCTGTCTTCCTCCTCCTTCCTACCCATCACTCTTGCTCCGCCCTCCGCCGACCACTTTCTCCTGTCATAGTGATTTAAATACATGCTGTATGGGAGGTAGTGCAGTCATTGGCCAAGTGCAGCTGAGTGCTTTTCATTTGTTATGCCCACATGACTTTCATGCATAGTGGCTTCCTAGCTTAGATGTCTATCCCCTTGTACCTTATCTTCTTCGTTTTCACTTCTTCGCTTTTTGTCTTTGCAGCATCTGTGTGTCTTTATGCACCATTTATGAGTTGCTGGGTTTGCCTCTCTCTACTGCTTTCACAAAGGCCTAAAATCCATTAAAAATGCCCTTTTACTCATATTGAACTGAACATTTGAAATGTTTTCTTTCTAATATACAGTTTAGTTTACAAAATTTTGGTTTGGCATTGTTTTGAAATCTAATTTTAACAACAATGATATATTTCATATTGCAATTTCACAAATACAATAAAAACACCCTATTCACTGTCTGGTGGAGAGTTAGAAGAAAATTGATACCACTCTCATATAGGGGGTGGCAGTTAGTGCTGCAGCTATTGATTATTTTAGGAATCAAATATTCTACCGATTATTGAATTGATTAATTGTGTAATTAGATAGGAAATACTTTTGCTTTACAGTAAACAGGAAATATAGGAAATATTGTATAATAAACAATAGGAAATATACAAAATAAGTTTCCTTTTTTTGAAAAAGCAACCTTTTTATTGCCTAAATTGCATACAATAACAAGGACAGATGCTAATACTTTTATGCACGGGCCCCATGGGCCACCTAGCCCCTCATTCAGTTGGCAAAAGTGCATTTTTGGTGGCCCAAATGTACTAAATCTTTTTTGCCCCCTTACTCTTCTTGCCTTTGGCTCTTTGCACTGGATAGGTTTCTTTATTACATACAAGAAAAAAAAATGATTTAAGAGAGAAAAAAATGTTTGAGAGAAAAAGTTATCACACTCATAGCAAAAATGCATTTTATGAGAGAAAAAAATATTTGAGAGAAAAAGTTTGCATACCAATAGCAAAGTATAATATTTGAGACTAAAAAAAGTTTTAATATAAATTTGAAATTTTTAAAATTTTATCTGAAAAAAATATTTCTCTTAAAATATTTTTTCAAAGGATTTTTTTCTCGCTGTGGAAATAATGATGGCGGGGCCACGTTCCTATTGGCCCGTCGGGTGTCAATGCTGCCACGCCCCCATGTCCTGGTTGGCTCGCCAAGCGGAAAAAACATATTCTAACACCACTCCAGTGGAAGCGCTAACGAGCTAAGTTACTCTTTAGTTTTATACCATTAAATTACCTTAATACTATAATTGAGCCTTTATATTTGAACAAGTATTTTGATAGAACATTAACGCCAAAAAGTGGCGCTAGATTACTGCACACAAAGTAGCAGAAGAAGACCAGCTACACACACACACACACACACACACAAAGGAGAATACACCGATCACACTCAGCTTGAGCAAAACGCTGCTGGCACGAATGAGGTAAAAAAACAGGAGTTAGTCAGTTCATTCTCCCAGTTCAGGTACATGACTCAGGTTAATTAACCGACTCTTTGGTCAGTTCGTCAACACTAGTGTTGAAGTGCTGCTCCGAGTCAGCCTCTTCTAATTTAGCTACAGCCAGATGCTGGAGACCCATCGACAGAACTTGAACCCCCTCTTCATTCGCTGAAGTCGTCGGTTGGAAGTATTTTGGATTTCCAGTGAGTTATGTTGACGTTTGTGTTGACGTCAAAAAAGCCACAGTTTGCAAGCTCTGCTATGTGCGGCGTATAAGACACTTACTTTTTCAGAGAAGACTATGGACATGGCTGTTTTATTGTTTATGTTTCTTTTGTGGTGACCTTGAATGTCATCTCCTGTGAAGAAGACTGCAGTTACAAAAGAGAAACTAGTTTATTTTGCTAAAGTTTCCAATTGACTGAAGATGGAAGTTATTGTTACATTATGTTGTTAATAAATG
>NC_045748.1:6313567-6318625 GCF_008692095.1 Etheostoma spectabile | reverse complement strand
GACAATGTAGTGTGGTACATTGCAATCAAAGGTAGTTGTAAGGTAAGATATTACATTGCATAAAAGTCTAGTCTAACAGCAACCTGTGCCTTCAAAAAAATAAATGTGAAAATTGAGAATCAAATCGAACCGTGACCTTAAAATCGAATATGTAATCACACCCCTAATGACCCCTAGTGACACCCCTAATACACATATACAGTAGGTGTTGAGTATGACAATGTACAGTATAGATATATAACCGTTATGTCAGCAAATCTAAACCAGCATGGGATTACAACATTCACAGTGTTCCAAATGAGGTTTTTAGCTATTAAAAGTGAGAGGCACACATCTTCCTTGTGCCAGCACACATATAAGTCACATCAAGTCCTGGGTGATCATCGGATACAGTTGAAATCAACTTTAAATCATGTGGTAGGCTGTTTGTTTCATAGTGCCTACCTCTTAGACCTGATTGGGCAATCGCAGGCAGCTCTACTCCAAGCAAAGTTAATTTAGTTTTGCCCAATCACCCCCAAGCTTCTTATCACATTGCTTCAGAAAAAAGGACTGCACAAGCACCTGGTAAAATATAATCCTTGTCAAATGTTCCAGATTACATGCTGTGCAACATGTAAATGTGCTTCTTCAACAAAAATTATGCAGCAGTGCTGTAACCCACTGTGACTGGCATAGTACAGTGCTTTTTCTATGGCATGTGTTTTTTAGAAAAAGGTTGTGGAGCTATTTGCAAGCACGGAAGCATTTAATGGCTTGTGTTTTAATGATATGTTCCTGTACACGGAGTGTACCAGGCAGACACAGCTGACAACCTCACACCCTATTACTGCATCTTGAGATACAATGGCCAGCACCTGACTAGGGTTGGGTACTGTTCACATTTTATCTGGTACCATACGAGACCTTTTTTCCGTACTTTCTTACTGTAATAACAGTAGTTGTTAAAATTATTCCAAACCTATTTATTCTATTTACTAAGAACACTTTGTTATTTATTTAGAACATTTTTCACACCACACAAAGTAGAACCCCTCTCTCTCCACTCCCAAACTTGTCCCTCAAACTATTAAATCAATGAATTATTTTGTTCTTACACTGCACTGTAATTTTTATTCTTTATGTGTATCATATTCTATTTTAGCTTGTTTTGATTTTCTATCTATTTCATGAATGTTTTTAATAGCTCTTTAGTGTTTTATGTACAGCGTTTGGAAGAGCCTTGTTGCTGAGAAGTAGAGATGGTCCGATACCAGCGTGTCATATATTTTATTATGCTTTAACAACTGTATCCTGCTATCCCCGCATGGATGTGATATGATGTGATGTGATTTGTTGTCGGCCTGGCTCATGGTTCAACTCTTTGTGAAACATGAACAAACACAAACAGTGAACACTGTAGAAGTTTCTTTTTATCCAGTTTGACAGTCAGCTATAAATATATAGATTTTCTTTAGGGCTTTGTTATGTGGTATAGGATCGGTGCATAAACTCAAGTACTTCCCGATAACAGCGTTTTAGGCAGTATCCGAGGCGGTACCGATTCTGGAATCAGTATTAGAACATCTCTTCTGAAATGTGCTATAGACATAGAGTTACCTTTTCCTCCAGCCTCCAGCCTGTCAGTCTTTCACCAGGGCATGGAGAACGCCGTTGTGCCTGCAACCTCCAGCCTTTCAGTCGTTCAACCAGGGCATAGAGAACACTTCCTGTGTAGAAGTGTGTAGAAGAAGCTATAGAGGCGACCCCACTCCGTCTGTGTCGCAGCTCTGTGTGTGTGTCTGGGCTGAGCCCTGCTATCTGTCAAACATGCAGAGAGGACAGAGAAGATTGTGCTTAGGAATTCCCTGGTACCCAGATTTGGCACCAATTGATTGAACGTGAATCGGTCCTTGGTAGTACTTAGACATTGAGCCCAGAATGTCAGCACACATTGATGACATCAGGAACAGACTCTAAGGGACAACTCTACCCAGCATGCTTTGCCAACAGTACTTCTGCAGCGTTCATAAATATTAAAAAGGTTATGAAAAGAGAGAGGAGATAGAGGGGTTGCACAAAGCTGCAAGAGAAGCAAGAGGGTGAAGGAGTGAGAGAGATGTTTAAAGAGTAACAATGTGATGTGTAGCTGAACAAATGAAGTGTTTGTAAATGAGTTCAGGGCTTCCTCACCCTGTGTCACATTTCTTAATTGTCCTTGTCTCCCTCTCTCTATCACTCTCTCTCTATCTCTTTCTCTCTCTCTCGTGTCTCCCTTCTTTTCTGGGCTGTTGGCAGGAATGCACAAGCGAAATTGAGTAGTAAAGAAAGAAGGAACTGGAAATCACGGAGTGGAGGAACAAGGCTGAAGTGCAAATGTCCATGCCCATGTCAGCTGCTCAAATCTTAGAGAAGCAATGAAAATGTTTAGTAAAAAGATAGAAAGGTGTATTTCTTTCCCTCCACAATCTGGGAGATTATTCTCAAGAGATAGTAGATTATGAAGCTAGGATTTAGACTACAAAGTTAAATGGAAGAATAATAAATTATGTATCTTAATGGAGGATGTTACAGTGCTTCTTTTAGGCTGCTTGACACTGAAAGAAGTGAGGATTGTTTCAAAACCTCCTTCAGTTTCCATACTGAATTTTCTGACATGGTCATCTTTGTACGCTTTCTAACACACATTATTTAAAATTAATTTCCAATAATCATTTTTTTGAAATACTTATTGAAACCAAAAATAGGTACTGTATGTTGTATCACATTTTATCCTTGAATGCCATCATCGAGGCAGAACACAAGTCATGTAATATCAATCATGTTTACATGCGTTTATAGAAGTGTGTGCAATAGCTTTGTAAGGGCCTCTGTTCTCACACTCTTTGTGTGTTCTTGTGTGTTACTGTATATATTTGTGTGTATGTTGCCAGCATTGTATTGCATTACATTCGTGTCTCAGACTTGATCTAAACCTCCTTATCAAATAGTAATTGCCCAAATATCAGCATACAGTGTGTGCGTTGGATGTGCATGCAGTTAAACACCAATATATATATAAGAAAAAGCCTGCTTTGATTGTAATAGCTTGCAAAAGCAGTAGCCTGACAGAGGCTATAAATATTTCAGTTGCTCTGTTTTTGCACTGGGATAGAGAAGACATCAGGAAGATCCTCGTTTTGATGTGTCACGTTGGTTCATGAGGAAAGAGGGATTTTGGTGCGCTGCAAAATATATTCAAAAATTATTTAATCTTTTATTCAGTCTTCAACGCTTGTTTTTATTTTATGATAAAAGGCAGCTTCAAACAAGCCCTTTGTTGACATAGAGTTTGTTGCACTGATATATGTTGGACTTTTCTACTGTTAGGTAGGGTTGGTTACCAAAACCCGGTTCTATATGGTTCTGTATGGTTCCTATCTACAGTACCAAATGGCAACACAGATTTTGGTGCCTCATTTTGGTCCCACTTAAATGCCTGCACTGCCCTCTGGAGCTCCGAAACAGACGTTTCAGGCAACAGAAGCGCCGCTGCGTGTGACGCTAGTTAACATTACACCTGGCAGCAGGTAATGTTAGCCTGCGGTTAGTCAGGAGCTGGCTTAAACATTATTAAAATGCTGAAAGGGAAACGGTCTAGTCTAGCATTTCACTCAAAAGGATTCCAACACCTGGACATACAGTCAACAGACAACAGTCTGCAGCTAAACACACACAGGTCCACATCAACTTTTATTTTACGCTCACTACTGAGCCTGTTTGTAACTGGTAGGCTATTGGCAATGTGTTCGTAACCAGTCCAACTGACTTCAACAGATACTCTTGATTGTCTCGATATTTTTTTACAGATGTTTGAACTCATTACAGAACGTTGCCCTGTTCATTGACTCATGGTGTGCGCTGCTGAGAGTGAAAAGGGAAACACTGAAATGGATATATGGCATTATTTTAAAAGATCATTCCGGCCCACTTTAACCCCTGACCGTGGCCACTGCCACAGTCAGAGATGTCGGAGAGACGACACTGTGCTTTGACGTGCACCTCGAGAAACTCAGTCTGTTGTAAGGTACGCTTCTGCCATCCACACAAACTTGGACTTTTTTTTAACAGACTGTTTGGGTTGATGTGCATATACTGCTGTCTGGATTATTTCTGGATTATAATCATGATTATGGTTTTGGATTGACATGAGTGCATGCTTGTGCAGTCTGCACAAAGGCCTAGTGCGCAATTAGTGTAAGGATTTGGAGCAAACTACACTAGATGACATCAAACATATTTATGAACCTCTGATTAGAAAGCTATCTGCAGTTAATTAACTTGCATGTACGCACATTTGTTTGACATAAATCACAGGCAAACAGTCTTTCTTTGTACAATCTGGAGAGCTTCAAAAAAGACACACTGACAAAAAAAAGGTGAAAACCAAAAAATGTTTTTAATTTTCTTTCAGTCACATTTCCTGCATGTGTTGGTGTACATGTGTGTTTCTACTCGTATTTAGATTTTTGTTCCTTACACACTCTTGCCATCTATCCATCAATACTGGATCAACTCCCACTCTGTAGAGCCTGCGAGACTCTATTGATTTTTCATGGTCAGGGCTATGACTTCATCTTGCCAGGCATAGATGTGTTCTTGAAATTATTTCCACTTTTCTGGGTGGAAATGTAATATTATGACACCTCATTTATAAATTGAAGCTACTATTTTTACTATTGTTACATGTCTTTAACTCTGAGAGCACGGTTCCTCAAACGGTACCTGTTTTTCCACAACGTGTTTTCATTCATGAATTGCAAGCATTAAATCGTCACCAACACGGTCATGCAGCACATCATTAGAAAGCTTAAAGTCTTGTGATTCCATCAAGCCCCCGCACAAAGCATAAGGTGACTTACAGCGGTTATAATCACGTTATGAAGTTAAGAAACACTGCACCGTTTCTGTCTAAATCGAGCGTGCATCCCTACCTTTGTCCTCGTGTCTTTATCCACAGCGGTGAAAGATAGTCATAAACGTTGATTTCATACATCGTCAGCACTCCAAGGTATTAGAATATCCAAGCCTTGTAATCCA
>NC_045748.1:6313465-6313557 GCF_008692095.1 Etheostoma spectabile | reverse complement strand
GGTCCCCTCACAATCTTGTAGTTTCTGGCAAAGTTTTGACGTTCAGAAATCTAGATCGTGCATAATTTCTCGGTTTTTATCGTTTGTAACTT
>NC_045748.1:6313374-6313455 GCF_008692095.1 Etheostoma spectabile | reverse complement strand
CGGGCTAGAAATCCAGTCGACATACCAATAGGATCTGTGGCGTCTGCAGATTTCAATGAACCTTGTTCCCAGCCAATAGCA
>NC_045748.1:6313221-6313364 GCF_008692095.1 Etheostoma spectabile | reverse complement strand
AAGAGATACACTCAAGCTAAGCCAATAAGTCCCCATTGGGCCCACGTGGGAAAGATTGACAGTAGATCCGACCAGTTATAAGAAGAGGTCATAAAACTGACATCCCTGTGTAGCCAATAAGAAGACGAGTTGAATGGTACCAG
>NC_045748.1:6313116-6313211 GCF_008692095.1 Etheostoma spectabile | reverse complement strand
AAAATTCTAACCCTGTGATGACTCCAGCTGTCTCAAAGCAAAAATATGGCCTTCTTATAGCATTTCAACATTTCATCAAATTATGATTACTTATT
>NC_045748.1:6313042-6313106 GCF_008692095.1 Etheostoma spectabile | reverse complement strand
CTATAAATCTATGTATCTACTTCTTTCCGACATATGTGTGAGTGATGTGGATGTGTTTTTGTAT
>NC_045748.1:6312395-6313032 GCF_008692095.1 Etheostoma spectabile | reverse complement strand
TTGTATTTAGCACTTTTTTGGCTTTTTTAGAAATAGAAATAAGACGAACGCACAGACATATCTGTAGAAATCCATTCATATAAAATCCATTTTATAAGTCATTTTCTTCTGGATTTTTTCGTTTCTAGTTTGAGACATGTGGCAGGGTATATTTTAGTATAGCACCTGTAATATGCTTACAGTAGTGCTTTTTATTAATTTTCAGATGATTTACTTGGACGGAAATAGAAATTCTGTGTTCTAACCTCTGTAGCTCTGTTGTCAGTAAGGCCTAGTCACAATGCCACTAGAAACAACAAATTGAGAGTATTAACTTCACAATGACTCCAGGGTCATCCCAGAGGGCCAAAGCATGTGGAAACTGCAGCACTTTTTTAAGGGTAAAAATGTAGGCGAGAAAATCATATATTTTCAAGTGTCTCTAAAGAGGTTTAACACAATTTAGTATTTTATGCAGAAATGGTTTATTTAATTTAATTTGCCTGACACAAAGAACCCAATAAATCATTCACTCCCTTACTGAACTTATGCTATAGCTTCATTTGCATTAATTTAGGGCATATTGTTTATTTTTTTATGCATTATTTCTCAGCAGAGATGGCAAAAGTACTCACTTCCCGTACTTAAGTAGAAGTAC
>NC_045748.1:6312111-6312385 GCF_008692095.1 Etheostoma spectabile | reverse complement strand
GTTAAAAAATATTCTGGTAAAAGTAGAAGTACTGATTTAACTTCTGTTGCTAGAGTGCACGCTGAGAAATTTCTTTGGACATGGAAAAAAGGCTCTTAATATGCCATTGGCTACGTTGTAAATGGATGCCTGCCAATAGATCTAAAACATCACATATATGGTTATTGTGACATAGACGGGACTCCAGGTTAATAAGATTCTGACTGCGTGGCAAGAGTTCAGTGAATTCATTTGTGATTTTGTGAGAATTCACAGATCCAGTTTCTCTTTTTTA
>NC_045748.1:6302011-6312101 GCF_008692095.1 Etheostoma spectabile | reverse complement strand
TCCCCTTAACATTTAAATGAATCTACATCAGAATCAGAATCAGAATCAGCTTTGTTGGCCAGGTATGAACACATACGAGGAATTTGACTTAGGTTGGAGCAAGCCTCCGGGCTACATGTATGTGTGTGTGCTCAAATATGGCTTCTGGAAAGAAATTATGAATTACTAAACAGATATTAATTAAGAAGTTCCCCAGCACATTGGCCAGTAGTCATTCTTGATGCCTGCTGCTGTATCTCAAACCTCTCAGATAAGGACAAGGATGATCAGGAATGTCTTGCTGCTGTTCTGCCGAATCGAATGAATGCAGAATGCCAAATCTGTCGAGTTGTCTTAATGGTGCGTAAAGTGCAACATACTGTATAGTCCCATCCAATTAGATTGAATATCGTATTGATGATGGAAACTATAACAATAACTTTTTTATCTGTGTGGCGTGCGCGCGCCCGCTCGCGGTGTGAGGCGCGTGTCCGCGCTATTCGCCGATATGCACTCACATTCACAGCTGATAGACAACCTTTTGTACAAACACTAAGTAATGAGCTAATTTTGTAAAAGTAAAAAATCGCCAGAAAAATAAATAAAATAAAAATACCTGAAAAATCTACTTAAGTACAGTAACAGTAACAAGTATTTGTACTTTGTTTCTTCCCATCTCTGTTAACCTTTTCTCAGATCTAATTCAATAAAGTAAATTCAGACAGCTAGCTGGACTATCTGTCCAATCTGAGTTTTCTGCAGCATGACTAAACAACTTTGAAACGTACACGGTTCCTTCGGAGACTATTTTGCTGCGGCACCGCAGCTTTTCTCAGGTGCTTAGCGCAGCCCAAGACAATTGTGATTGGTTTAAAGAAATGCCAATAAACCAGAGCACGTTTTCCTCCCATTCCTGAATGACCCTCTTCCAGGGCCCTTTGGAGGAGGGTCTGGCTAAGCGAGACCACTGCTGGTCTAGATCAGATGCTTCATTGTGATTATACTGGTCAGTGCTTTTCACTAACTCGAGGTGTTTCTGCCAAGGTATTCATTTACAATTAGAGGCCTAAGTTGAGGGAATTGGGAATGGCTTGAAAAGATGTGGAACCAAGTTGGAATGAAGAAATACTTGTGATAGTGATAGATCAGGTTTCAGCAGTGACACTGACTGGTTTAGATGTTACTGTGTCTGTGCATCTGTGGTGGAGGTTGGCATTAACACTTCCAGGGTTTGGGGTTGACGTCCCACTAGAACAACGCATGACAAGCACTTTGGGTACTGAAAACCCCCAAAATGGCATCCAAGATATGGCTTTTTATAGTGTTGTGTATGCTTATTATCTAAATCTACTCACACATACATCTGTTTTTGGTGTTTGGTTTTGCTTAAACTTATTACTTTGAGAAAGAATTGCCAGCAGATGCTTGCAAGGCTTCTACTACGCTGTTTCCTGCTGTCAGAGCCTGAATAATCATTGTGTATGGTAGCTTTCTGTATATATTTATCCGCTCTACTGTGGGACTCTCCAATGTTAGTTTGTGTCTGCCTCCATTTAACATATGTGTGAGTTTGCTTGAGAATCTAGTGGCTCTTTTGTTTAAACCTATGAGGGTTCATTACTGTGATCCATCTCCCTCCCTGTTCGTGCCAACACTAACATACTGTGGCGTCTATGTATCTATTTTTACTTTCAGTTTGAGTACATTTGAGTTTGTAGGTAATTTGTCTTCATGTGCATTTTTTTAGCATTATGTGAATGAGTTTTGTGTTTATGCTCACATGACAAACAGTCACCATTTTTTCATCAACACTCCATTGTTATTTGGCCGTCCGCCAGTATTAATCATACTACACCCAAAATATGTTGTGTCAGTTCATGCAACATACAGACTACTGTACCTACTCTACTAGCCAGATCTCTCTGTAGAAATGGATTGGAAGATGTCTCAGGATAATATTGAAATTTTTACCTTTTTCATCCTTTATTTGGTATTTTCTCTCCCCTCCTGTCTCACTCCTTCCCCTTTCCCTGTCTTTCCAATGATATAAGCTCTGAAATCAACAGTTCTGAATTTCTTACAGATACTTAAGTTGATAAACCAATGCTTGCTGTTTTCAGCAGTAAAGATGGGAGACTAAGAAACCATTAGAAATTGGTTTTAGTAGTATTGTGTAGTGTGTATTGAAGTTTAAATCCTTCGAAGGTCCCATGACTAAATTAAGGTCCTCAAATATTACTGGATAAGTATATGCATTTGGCATACAAATCATTTCTCATCATTTGTCTTTTCATCTTTATATTTTTTTTGGTTGCAATCAAGATTCTTGTAGCAGCAAAATAGTTGTAAGTTTTTTTTTTTTAATTGAAATCACATAATGAAGATATTCTTTAAGTGCATTTTACAAAATCTGCGTCTTATTAAGAACTCTTACCTATAACCATGTTCTTGAACACTGACAATTATGAAGACATTTTCAAAAGAGGTTCACACACACAATATACAGTAAATACTGGTACAATAAAATGGACAAGCCAATATCATTTAAGCCAGCGAAAACCAAATAGCATAATGTCTGTCTTTATTTTTAAGCATACCTTTATAGATCCTCTTTTTTCTGCCAATTTTATACTATATCAAATTAATAGTTAAAGGTTTTTCTTAGCAAACATACTTATAGGCTACTCTGTCTATGTCAATACATATATATTCCAGTAGAAGTAGTAGTAGTAGCTAGCCACAGTATTTCTACAAGTTAAACTGTGAATGAGATAAGATGCATGTTGAACTGTGAGAAGAAGTCTCAGCTTGAAGTGACACAAGGACTCATTTCAAAATCAGAAGTGACAAGAACTGTCACTACAAGTACACGTATCCCATGTTCTGGGGATGACTTCAGTCAGAGAAGACCCTACAAAAAACCACCAAATGCTTCCAGGACAGAATTTGTGTTGTGTTGTCTTCTCTCTTCCATGTCCTGCCTAGAGAAAAACAATGTTGTGCTTGTTGGGGGAGAGCCAGAAGCAAGTGGCAAATTAGACCTGCAATATTCTAATATTAACTGACTAATTATAGCTGCCTCAAGCCAGAGAAATTGAACATGCTTGACAAACCCGCTGATTAAATAGCCTTTTTTTGCCCACCATCACATCCTCCAACCTTTTTTTCAGAGGACTATGGCCCTGTTTACAGGTTTATGGTTATTTTGAAAAACTAAGACATTTCCCTTTGTTTGTGCCCTTCGTTTACATGCAAACACAGAATTTGCCTCTGAAAACGAGTCTTTCTAAAAACTCCGGCCAGAGTGGAGACTTTTGAAATCTTTGTTTGCAAGCGGAGGTTTTGGCAGCCGAGGAAGTGAGGAAAAGAAGAGAGAAGAAGGGATTTGTTGCTGTTGTTGCTGTTTTCGGGATTCTGATTGGCTAATGTGGACTTGAGCTTTTCGTTACACTGCCACCTACAGGTTTTGTCATGCTCTTGACGGCCTATATACACGGGTACGTGTAAATGAACACTTTTATGAAAGCTGGGAACAATGTTAATTTTTGAAACCGGAGAGTTTGAAATGTCCGTTTATTAAAATGTGTAAAAGTAGTCCATATATTACTGTACTATTGTACATTTTATGTTCATTTAAGAAAGAAATTAATTGTTTTATGGTAAAAGAGAGGCGTGGTTTACTTCATAGGCTGTGTACTTGTGTTATCACGTTATCTGAGTCACATAATAGTGATATAACCAAAAGATTTATCTGGAATTTGTCTGAAAAAGTAATACATTTATAAATAATTTTAAATTTGACTGAAAGAGATCCTTTTTATTGTTAATTACAATTATTTCTGAGACAATTAATGGTTAAGCTTACAGCTCTAATGTTTATTAACACTTATACCACGTCATTAAATCCTTCACACACTACACAACAACTGCTTATATAACAGTTCATATTTTGATCCAATCACCCACTTTTCTGTGTGACTCAATGCTATATGTTTTTTAAATGGCATGAGGTGTTACTCGCCTTTTCAGATCACAGGTCTCTTATATTACTAGACCGTCTGTGTGTGGCTCTGATTCATACCGTGTGTGCAAAATGTAGATGCCAATTAGCAACCCTCAAATCTGAAATTGTTATCTTTTGCTTTCCACACGTGTATGCGGTTATTGCAGTTTTGCCTCAATATTCTCTGCCTCAGTATTCATATCTGAAGGCTCTACTTCTTCTTTGTTTTGTTATGTCTCCATGATTATTTTTGGCTCTGCATCAATGAGATTTGTGTCGGTTAGACAACAACGACAGGATCATGAACACAAAGAAAAGTATACGACAGTATGAATATGTGACAGTCATTGTGATTCTGTTTGACATATTGGGGATTAAACCCATATCCAGCTATATTCCTTATGTGTAAGCTTATATATGTGAACACATGCTGTGCCACATGTAGAAGTAAATATGAAGTTCAATTTCCATGACATTAGGAATATATGCTAATATTGTATACGTGTGCATGTTCGAAAGAGGTGGGTGACATTCATTTGTTTCAGTGTTTGAAGCAATATATTCTTTAACGGAAATCTGTCCTGCTGACAAAAGTTCTCACCAATAGTATAATATCTGAAAGGTTTTATAAACGAATCAGTCATTGTATACTGTATATTGAATGAATATGAAGTATGTGTTCTCTTATTAACCATTTGTCCTATAGGAATTATGCTATCTGTTTATAAGATATAATATTATTGACTATGAGTGTTTTCATGCTTATAAGTCTTGAAAATGTAGCTACACACCTGTAACCAATACAGAAATCTGGGGGATGTTTATGACACCTTTTTCCTCATTTCAACCAGTTGACACATTGCTTTTTCTGTTTGTATGTCTGCCATTAACTGTTTGGTCTTGTCTTGGTGTTGTCTTGGCTGGTGTGTGTTGTCTTCTAGGCTCATATGGTTCAGCGCTGACTTTTCCGTCAGGTCAGTATTGTGGGCTCTGAGAGGTTGTCGGAACCTTGAGGAATATGGCTCTTTAATAACAGTGTAAATATGATGTTTGTTTACATCCTTGTGTACATGTTCCTTATTTCCTCGACACATTTGTGTTCCCCTAATCAGCTGGAGTGAGGTTTCTTAAGGAATGGCAAGAAAATGCCACGTTTCTAAGTCTTGTAGTTACACAACCAATGAATATACTGATACTCTAGACAACATCAGTTAATCAGTACAATTCTTGAATATTTCAGTTGAAATTGGCTAAAATTAAGTAACTGGCCCCACTGCCAGGTTTTCTTTTTTGATAAACAGTCTGATTTTAAAACTTATTACACAATTAAATAACTTCTTGGATTGACTTTTTTTGCACTGTGGTAGTGGTTCTTGTGTGTTGCTGTTGCTTTTTTATGTCCTTGTGGTTGTTGTGTTCAGGAAAACTGCTATATTGTGGCCTCGCTGTCAAGTGTTTTAGTCACAGCCATTTGTGTTTTTTCAGTGCTGTTGTGTCTCCTCTCGTTTGTATTTTAGGTGTGATTTTTAGAATGTGCTGTGTACTGATTTACAATTCCGACCATTGACATTTGTTATTTATAATTGTCTAAATCAGTTACTTTATGTGTTTACACTAATGGTATGTATGTCTGTTTCCTTTTTATTAATGTGAGTTATCAGTATGTAATCTGTAATGTTTTATTCTTGGTATAGAGTAGAAATTGTGCTTGACTTTTGTCACAAACAGCAGACTGACCTTGGTTTTTGTTCATGGCCATTTTTCATAATAGAGAATCAGTTTAATGCTGCTTTTGAAAGAGCAGTCGCCCACAAATTGCTGCTTCTGGCTGACAAACCCTTTCCAATTTTATTTTGATAAGCTTGACAGCTTTAATTTATAAATCCAATCATTGCTTATTTTACACTTTCTTACATTCTCAAACTTTAAAAACAGTTAAGTCATCTTGGATTAAAATGAAGCAAAATGTATGTCAAGACTGAGAGCTTTTCTGAGCTAAATATTGTCCAGTAAAAGAATGATAAGTTGAAAATCCAAAAACCCTCTGCACAGCAGCAGATCATATTGGCTCAGTGGCTGGGATTTGGCTTCGTTAACAATCAGTGTATCTCCTATGTTACGCACAATATGAAATTGTTAATTACAGCAGTCAACTGAGGCAGCAGACTATGGGGGATAATGTGAAAAACTCCACATTTAGGTCCGGTTGGACCAAGGATCACTTGACAAATACACAGTAAACCTCTTGTGTTTCCAATAGGGGTGCTTGATTTAGAAAATATAATGATTCGATTCAATTTCAATGTTTAAGCTTAAGATTCGATTCAAAATTGATTCTCAATAGAATAACGATTCACAGTATGTAAATGTTGTTACTTCTCCCATGTCATAGTATATACGCCATTACAAAACGAAAACAATTGGGATTCTATGAATCGATTTTGAATCTGTAGAGCGATACGAATGTGAATCGATTATTATGCACACCTCTAATGTCCAAGGCATCCCCTATGGAAAGATACATGAAAGAATATATGTCCTGTCCTATGGCCTGATTGGTGGAACCTTGAGTATTTGTATTAGCTTTTGAATTATGCTGTATCAGTTTTTTTCAATAGTTGTGTGTCATAATGGATGTCCTATTCATGCTGCAAAAGAAATCTACCTACAGTCTCTGAATCAGAGTGATATGTACTGTAGCTATGATTAATTTAAAAAAAAATCCTCTCTAACTTTTCTGCTCAGGGTTATTTGATCCAGAAAGAAATGGTGATGCTATTAATAAATACGGGGAAATAAAGTAGAATGTTTGATTCGGAGAAAATAGCAAAATTGCCAGAATTGGAGAGGCAGCTGGAAAAGGAAAATCAGATTTAGGTACAGGCAGAAAGTACAGTGTTGAGGCAGTATTTATTAGTACTGTATTAAGTGATACATATTAAGGGGTTTCAGTAATCTGATTATTTGGCATAACTGGCACCATGATTACAAATAAAGTGAACTGCCAGGATAGAGGTACAGCTATAATCTCTGTGATAGAGAGAAGAATGAAAGGAAGGATGGAGGGAATGGCAAAAAAGAGGGAGATGGATCTGTAGCGACAGTAGGGGAGCATGGAGGAAAGTGGATTCTAGCCTGACAGCAACATGAACATGAGCTGGTGAAGATTGAGTTTCTGGAAGTGGCTGCAAGATTCTTAATTTTCTGCAAAATGTGGTCAGCTCATGGCTCATGCTGCTGTTGCCTCAATACACACACACACAGTATGCAATCCTGGGGAGGAGGATGAGGGATGCAAGTGGAGGTTATGATCAGTAATACAGTTCATATCATGAATCCATCATAGCACCAAAGAAGAGAAACAGAAAAGGAGTCCACTGTGAAATATATGCAGCTGAACACTCAAGGGATGTCACACTGGCTCCAGTGTAACGGGATTAAGAGTTCAAGTTCAACTTGAAGTTAATTCAAAGTGCACATCACTCAGAGACTACAGTTTCATGTCAACAATGGAGTATATTATAAATGGGGAAATGAAGATATTTGAGGGAGCCAGACCATTTAAAGCCTTATAAGTAAGAAGGTGGATTTTGAAACCAGCTTTCAAAAAAAAAGTTACCAATCACATTGTACATTATGCACACATGCACATCATGTAAAGGTATCTATAGAAGTAAACAGGACTTAGTACAGAATAATGTTTTCATAGTTACAATTATAGAACAGTCATCAGGAACTCTGCTTAATGTGACACATGAAACATAAAGTAACAACACCCTGGGTTGTTACTGTAACAACCCAGGGTGTTGTTATTTTATGTTTCATGTGTCACATTAAGCAGAGTTGTCTCTGACTGTTTGAAGTCCTATCTCTCAGTGAGAGTAATGTCTGGCTCTAATGTTCAAAGCAAAGAGATCAGATAGTAAATAGATCATATTGCTTACCAGACACTTAGTGGTGGGATACTGAAGAATACTTTTGGATATCAACCAAATGTGTACAGTATTCACTGTACATGGAAATATCCTTAAGCAACCGCCTCCCTCTTTACAACACTGGCCTGACAACCGTGCAAGATACAGTTACAAAACCTTACAGGTGTGTAGTTGAAATAAAAAAATGAAGGCTGAGTTCGAAAAGGGGCATGGTTGGAGAAAGCGCGCCGGACGTAGGGGGGTAAAAAGTAGGGAAGGCCCATACTTTACTACCCTGGCCCGATATGGCGTCGGGGCTGGTGTTGGTCTCTAGTTGGTCTCTCCTCTGGCTTCAGAATAGAAAGACTTCATATGTGGTTTAGTGAAAGGACAGTTATTTCTGAAGAAAAAGCCCACAGACTTATTTTTTAATAAAGATTAATAAATACTTATCAGTTTCTACTATTGTTTATTTAATGTAAGACATTCCTGATATTCCACACAGGTTTTTAGTGGAAGTGTTTACTTAAAATGTATTGATATATAGTATATCCCATGTTTTTTTTTGGCAGACAGAAAAAGTATCTGGACGGTCAAATGAAAAGTCAGGACAACTATTTCTTTAATTTAGCAAAATGTCAAAACTCAACTGAAGAGAACATTCTGGGCTGTTTAGAGAAATTAGATGACCAAAAAATAAATCAATTTGAAAGAAAATTAGCATTTACAGTAGATTTATCAAACATACAAAGAAGAGGGAACATAGAACTGTTAGTGGATAGGGAATCCTAATGATTTATAGATAAAATGTAATACAATGCATGGTTCACAAAAGCAAAGAACACAGATGAGACTTGTGAGGAGAGAAGGGGGAAAAAATATCATTCATTTGAAAGGAATAACCACCCAAATAGATACATGATTTTGCCAGTGACAGGGTCAAGAGTACAGTACATTACCCATTATTTCCTCTTCAGGGCATTGGAAATATCTTATTGTGCGGGTCAGTCGTATTACACTATTGGCTGATGAATGGATTCTGAGGTGGGCGTACAAACACTGACACACACCAAAATATAAACCACAGGAGCTTTCCTCTGAGATCAGACAGCAGACCTCGTGGCGGCGTGTGTTCAGCTATGAACGCCTGCCAAACTCAGTGTGGGCGAAGCTCGACTGTAAGGAGTCTGTCATTTTTAGCCTCTTACAGAGGGCAGTAAGGCCCCTGAATGCAGTATTGTATTTCTAGCATATAGCCTTGTGTCTAGCCTAAGAGATTGTTATATCGTTGTAATAGATTAAGATAGGAACCTGACTGATGCTTTTAGTGCTACTTCCTGATATCGCAGATGTGTGGTTGATCTTGGAGGAACAGGTGATGTTGAGCAAGTGTTTGTGGTTATTTCAGACGTATTGCTGTTGGTATAGATGTGCAATCTGTGTGCTGTTGTCTTTAGCTTGTAACTAGGAAATGTGTTTTTGCTCGTAACTGTTGAGTTTTTACATGCTTTTTACAATCCTCCTCTTCCTCTTCATTGCAGGCCGATTCAGCCACCAGCTTTCTGCGTGCAGCTCGCTCAGGGAACCTGGACAAGGCTCAGGATCACTTAAAAAATGGACTCAACATTAACACATCTAATCAAGTAAGATACTTTCATTTAACTCAAAAAAGCTGTTTGTGTGTCAGTGTGAGTAGAAAAAGATGCCACCCACAGATTTCAATTAACAAAATGGTAAATGAATCGTGGCTTGTAACAAAATCAATTACAATGTTTATTTAGTACTCACAGTGCTTAACAAAAATAGCAGCCTACACAGGAGTACCTGCTTTAAGAATCACACTAAATACAAAATTACTCTTTATATTTTCTTGAATATAAAAAATTCTGAACTCATTTTGTGAGTGCTCAGTGCCAATCTTACCTTTTCATTCGGATCTCTCTGGGTACATCGCTACAGTGTGTATTAGGGTGGCATGGTTCACAAAACCCACGGTTCAGTTTGTATCACGGTTTTAGGGTCACGGTTTTTGGTTCTGTATGGTTCTTGTTGTTATTTTTTCTTTTAATCTTTAACATTCCAGAAATATACTTAAGCATATGATATATAACAATGTTGCTACACACCAGACTTAACACGACGCTGACACATCCTCCAACTCCGGGGCAGCCTTCCTTATCTCTCCCACTTGCCA
>NC_045748.1:6301885-6302001 GCF_008692095.1 Etheostoma spectabile | reverse complement strand
TGACGTGACCTGCAGCACTCCACACTCCACCGTCTGACGAAAATCTTTTAAGCTGACCTTTGTCGATCAAAAAAACAGACAGATTCAACAGCTGCATGGCCTATTTCTCGCTTAAA
>NC_045748.1:6292347-6301875 GCF_008692095.1 Etheostoma spectabile | reverse complement strand
AAACACGTTTTGGTGAACTATTTTTGTAAAATACGAGAATGTATTCCGAACGAGACGCCATTAGAGTCTCTTTTGAAATTCGGGAGCTGCCAGACCCATGTGACGTGTTTGTCCAATCAGCTGCCATGTGTTTTATTCATCACGTGCACATTAGCAGTGTACTGACAAGCCGTGCGCAGCACACACGCTCCGAACCGAGACACACAAACCAAACGGTTCGAATGTTTTTTCATGAAGCGTACCACCCTAGTATTTATGTATACATTTGTATTTTAATTTACAGTACATGAAAAGCCAGGAGCTGGATACAACAAGTCTATGCAGTGATAGTAGTCTAGTAACCATCAATTTTGCCAAGTCTAGGATAAGTTAGCCATTGAAGCAATCAAAGTGTCAGTATATAAAAATGAAAGAGCACTACTGAACCCATGCACACGTTAGCAGCAGACCAAGGCAAAAAAACATTATTGTTGGAGTTGTTAATGTTCCTCAGGAGACATTTTCCATCTGTGCAGGTCTGGATGACATTTTTTATACACTACAAGAGGGCAGATATTCATTCCACTTTATGAACTCTTTTCCTTGAAACCACCATCCAAATCATTCATTATTGCCCAGCGGCAACACATTAAAAAAAAGTGAAGAGTTTTTCTGGTTTGCTCAGTGCTTCCTGGCTGCCTTTTTATACTGAGCATAAAATATAATAAGGTAAGTCTTAGGAAAGCATATAAAGAAACCAACTTTTGCTCAGACCTCTTTAAGAAAAAACGTCTGATATTCTCCACAAAGATGCTAGATGGTATAATCCTGATAACACATTTAAAAGATATAGAACCTTTCCAAACGATCTTAAAATTATTTTCAACACATTTGTTTGCTTGGGTTGGAATATGAACTTTGAATACATTTAGAGACTTTTACATCAGTTCAAATTCTACTTTGGTAAAATAGCTGAACTCCAAATTGTCCCTGAATTTTTTATACATTGCTTGAAATAATAATGTAAATACCTTTACTAACGCCAAGGGGACTCATAGCATGGGATGAAGAATTTAATTGTAAATAAAAACAACTATAAAAAAGGTTTTTGCCTCTTGCGCCTCTGGGAGAATAGTTTGCCTTTCATTGTGGGAGAGTAAAAGGCAGTGAGAAAGTCATGATTATGAAACAGATTTAATGGAGAATGGTATTTACATAAAAAATGTGGTGTTAGTAGTCTTTAAAAGAAGAAAGAAGGGATTCGAATGCACCACATAATGTCACTGTAATCTCAATGGAATGCCATTCTGCAGAATCAGCAAAGGATGTCAAATAAACGATCCAAAAAGGAAATTAAAAATTCACGACTCCTAGACCTCCTGATTCTCTATCTTTTGTGTAAAGTGGTGTGCATTAATAATTGAGTATCTTAGATTATAGTCCGCTCAATCTTCAGCCCTACTGTCTGCTCTCTTACACCTTGTTGCATCATGGCAAGAACACAACAAATTCAGGCAATTGAATACCATGAGCCATGAATGTGAATGTGTGAATGTGAATATGTGTGGTTTGGATACATAGACTAAGTAGGTAAGTTGTTGTGTCAAAAGGGAGAGTTAGGATATTTTAAAGTGGGTTGTATGAGGTACTTATCCATAATCCCCCGAGGCGCTGCTCCAGAAGGTCGGAGAGCTCATCCTGGATGTTGACGGGTGCGGCAACTGCCCATCCGCTGAGGTATGCAACTGTTGTGTAATCTAAGACTCCACCCTCTCTTTCCAAAATCACATCAAATATATCCCCAAATCTGCCTTTGTTCGTCTTCAAAACATTTCCAGACTCTGGCCATCACTCTCTGACTCCGTGGCAGAAACACTCATACATGCTTTCATAACCTCCCATTTGGACTACTGCAGTGGAGTCCTGTCTGGGTTCCCTAGCAAAACCCCAGACAGGCCCGAGTATGTCCAAAACTCCGCCACCAGGGTCTTCACCCACACCAAGACATGGCAGCACATCACCCTAACCCTTGTCAACCTTCACTCCCCAATAAGTCCTGCATCAAATATAACTCGACCTACACATCCATCCATGCCCTGGGCCCACTGTACCTCTCCGACCTCCTCCCGCCATACACCCCACCCCAAAACCTGCGGCCCTCAGACGCTGGCCTGCTCTCGATTGCCCGCACCAGACTCTGTACCTTTGGAGACAGAGCCTTTAGTGTTGCACCCCCAGCCTTCTGTAAACTCCCTGCAGATATTCAAAATGCTACATCCCTGGACATTTAAAAAAACTCCTGAAACACTACTTGTTCACCACAGGCGACTGTAATTCTGTAAAGTGTTCTTGGGTTTCATGAAAGGTGCTACATAAATAAAATATATTTTTATTATTATTATTATTATTATTATTATTATAGTTAGTGTATTACTTACAGTAGATAGCGGCCGGCACGCCCCCAGTTTGGAGGAGCAGGCACGACAAGGAATATTTTAGCCACCTATAAAACAATATCAGTTTAAGTGTACGCTATATTTAGAATATTTTCACAGTTTTACCTTGCCATCAGACATTACTTTCCTTTCCACATAAGTTTCCCCTCTCGGTCTTTCGGCCTCTTCTCCATTGCAGAAGTTCTTCTGTAGACTCTGGCTCATAAAGGTATCCCCTTGTCTCCACAGTGAATTGCCTTGTTGCTATCATAATCACTCATTCATCACATATTTGTTTTCTCTTCTATAAACAGCTTAAAGCCTGACCCAAAGAGCTGATCTGCAGCGTAATACAGCGTGTGGCACAGTTGAGCTTCTGCGCAAGAATACAGATATTCCAAAGGTTGAGAAAATGTAGTGCCAAAGGAAAAGGCTGTTTGACGGCAAGGTTAAGCTATGAACATATTCTAAATATAGCATACACTTAAACTGATATTGATTTTTTTAAGTGTTCCTTTTTATAAGCTGGCTAAAATACGTTTTTGCTGCTGCCTGTGCTGGCCCCATCAACAGCAGTACATTGCTTAGCATCTGTGTCGGTATTCTGGTCCGTTTCCCCAAACTCCAAACGTGCTGACCACCATCTATTGTAGATAAGTGACAATGGATAAGCACCTCACACAACCCCACTTTAAAATATCTGAACTATCCCTTTAGGGCTGGTGTGGAGTCGGAGTGATGTTTATGAATGAGTAGGCAAGTGATTTTATACAGACACAATTCACTGTCGATGAGATGGACGTCTGGGTATTAAGAATGAACTGCACAACGCCCTCAATCTGTGTTGTACTATTGATACATGCAACACATGCCCCAGAGAGAGAGAGACAGAAAACAAAATACAGTAAGAAAGATGACCATTGAAATAAACTGGAATGTACAGTATATTTTGCACAATTTTCAATGGTCTCCATATTACGATTGTACATTACTAGATACAATCAATAATAATGATTTTATGGGCATTTCATACCCATAACCATTTGATCAATTATTTTTCTAAAGGCCCCAAATCTGATTCTCTAATTTCCCTCCAATCCCTTATGCAGTTCATTCTTCTTTTTTTTGTCTTTTCTGTTATATTGATGGTTTTCTACTGCGGACTGAGGCAAGGACAGCAATGGTATTTTTTTTATAATTGATTGATGTGATTCTGCCGTAACAGCCTGTCCTTGATATACCTACCACCCTGCAGGCTCTTGTTGGTGCTCTTTCTCTTCTTCTCTTTCCCTGCATTTATTAAAGGTATCTAACTGCATACCATTGTTGCGCCTTTGTCTGTGTAAACATAAATGCATATCATTCACATCTAGGTGTTTGTGAAATGGGGTGTTACTGGGCACTGAAGGTGTTATTTTTGTGTTCAAAACAATTAAACTGAATGTCAAGGTGTGTTTTGCTTTATTCCAATGTGTGTGCAGCAGACACACTACATTTAACAGTGCGTGTAATTGCCACTGATACACTGCGTGTTTCCCGTCACTGCGCATGCTCGCAGAGAGACCGTGTTACCCATTTGAATTGAGTGACACCGCAGTATGATGGGAAGCCGGAGCACTGTGTGGATAACTGAGACTCCTGGTGGCCAGATTGGTTACAGCAGGCAGGTTGCAGCTTCAAATTTACTTACACAATATGTAGCCAGCCAGCCAGAGAGACACAGACAGACAATGTTGAGAAAAAACAACTCCTCAATCTCCTCCATACTCATCAGCCTCACCAGGTTTTTCATTTTGTCATAACTTAGTCCTCCTGCTGTTGTTGCCTGTTAATCAGTCATTTGTAAGGCAAGGCAAGGCAAGGCAGCTTTATTTGTATAGCACATTTCAGCAACAAGGCAATTAAAGTGCTTTACACAAAATCAGTTAAACAGATAAAACACAAGTAAAACAGTTAAAATCACAAGCATTAAAAACCGGTAAAACACATGAATAGACGTTAAAAACAAGAGAAAACAAAAACACAAGAATAAAATTTACCGTGCAGCATAAGAAATTTAAAGAAATGATTAGTCATTTAAAGAAAGGCAGCATCAAATAGAAAGGTTTCAGCCTGATTAAAGAAAGAGTGTAGCAGCGGATCTACAGGTTTCTGGGAGTTTATTCCAGATATGAGGAGCATAGAAACGAAGCTGCTTCACCCTGTTTAGTTCTGACTCTGGGGACAGAAAGCAGACCTGTCCCAGATGACCTGAGAGGTCTGGGTGGTTCATAGTGTAGTAGCAGATCAGCAAATATTTTGGACCTAAAACGTTAAGTGATTTATAAACTAGCAAGAGTACTTTGAAATCAATTCTTTGAGACACAGGAAGCCAGTGTAAAGACTTCAGAACTGGAGTGGTGATCCAGTCTCTTGGTCTTATGGAGGACTCGAGCAGCAGCGTTCTGAACAGCTGAGCTGCTGATTGATTTTTTGGGGAGACCTGTAAAGACCGTTACAGTAGTCAAGTCTACTGAAGATAAAGGCATGGACAAGTTTTTCCAAATCCTGTTGACACATAAGTTTTAACCCTTGATATATTCTAAGGTGATAGTAGGCTGACTTTGTAATGTGCTTAATGTGGCTGTTAAAGTTCAGGTCTGAGTCCATGACTACACCAAGATTTCTGGCTTGTGCTGGTTTTTAACATTGTTGTGAAGCTGAGCGCAGACTTTAATCGTTCCTCTCTTGCTCCAAAAACAACCACCTCAGTTTTCTTCATTAATTTCAGAAAGTTCTGGCACATCCAGCCGTTAATTTGTTCGATGCACTTAGTCAGTTTTTGTATTGGACTATAGTCCCCTGGCGATAAGGTTATGTAAATTTGTGTGTCGTCCGCAAACTTGGTAACTATTGTTTTTCTCCATAATCGAGCCAGTGGAAGCATGTAGATGTTAAACAGAAGAGGCCAGAATGGAGCCTGCGGAACTCCGCACGTCATATTTGTCGCTCAGATGCATAATTACTATAGACACAAAGTACTCCTATTCTTTAGGTAGGATTCAAACCAGTTTAGTACGAGCCAGAAAGGCCAACGCAGTTTTCCAATCGGTCTAGTAGTATGTCATGGTCGACCGGTCAAATGCAGCACTGAGATCAAGTAATACTAAGATTGAAATTTTGCCATTATCTGTGTAAGGTGGATGTCATTAAAGACTTTGACACAGCCGTTTCAGTGCTGTGGTGTGGTCGGAAACCCGACTGAAAGGTATCAAACTGTTGGTTAGTGACAAGAAATGGTTGAGTTGTGAAAGACTACTTTTCAATGATTTTACTTAAAACGGAAGGTTTGATATTGGCCTATAGTTGCTTTGGACTTGTTGGTTGTTTTTTTAGAGTGGCTTGAACTGCAGTTTTCAGGGCTGGAAGATACCTGAGAGGTGTGTTCACATCGTAGAGATCAGAAGTCCATTGGACTTTTTGAAAGTCCGTTGGTAGACATCAAGGCAACAGGTCGAGGTTTTCAGAGTTGAATAATGTCCTCCAGGTTTGTATGGTTGATCGTGTGAAATTCTGGCATTTGGAACTATTTGCTTGAACACTGTACAACAACTATCCTGGACTTGATATGGAGGCACTGACTGTTTGTCTAATCTTTTGAATTTTGTTTTGAAGAAGGAGGCAAAGTATTGCAGGCCTTGGTAGATAAAAGTTCAGATGCTATGGTACTGGAGGGTTTGTAACCTATCAACAGTAGCAAACAAAGCACGGAATTATTATTGTTTCTAGAGATAATTCAGAGAAAAAGGACCCTTTGCATTCCTCAGTTCCAAATAAATGCGAAGTCTCTCTTTATAGGAGTATAATGGACCAGGAGATTTGTTTTTCGCCACCTTCGTTCAGCTTTCCTACACTCTCTTTTTTCTGTTCTCACCAGTAGACATTTCTCCATGGAGATCTTTCTTACCAGATACAACTTTGACCTTAGTGGGAGCAATGGCATCAATAACATTGTAATTTTACAGTTGAAATTATCTAAAGCTCACTGACTGATAGCCCAGAGATGGCTGGTGTGGAGGAAAAAGCTGTATAAAGTGTCACTGGTGTTTTCAGTGATATACCGTTTTGATATCTTTGTTTGGACACTTTTGGGCACAGAGATAGTGGTTAAAGAAAACACAGGAATGATCTGAGAGAGCAACGTCAGTCACCACAACCTTGGAAATGTCAGACTTTGGAGACAATCAAGTCCAGAGTGGGCCCCTTATTGTGGGTGGGTCCGTCACATGCTGAGTCAGTCATAGTTCTCAAAAACACAACACAGCTCTTTTGTCCCCCTGTCCTGGGGGCTGTCAACATGAATGTTAAAATCACGCAATGATTACACAATCAAGTTAATGCAGATAATAGACAGCAGTTCAGTGAAGTCACAATGAAGGTTGCACAATATTTAGGTGGCCTGTAGATATTTAGAAACATCGCTTGAGGGGAAGTATAATTGAAGAGCAACATATTCAAAAGAAACAAAATTTCCATAACATATTTGCGTACAGTGGAATGAGTCATTAAACAAAATGGCGATCCACCCCTTTCTTATTCACTCTATTCTCACTCATAAAACTGAAGTTAGGGGGAGCTGACTCGATGAGAACAGCAGCGGCTGTTATTATGGTTAACAGGTTTCAGTAAAAACATAAATCTAGATTGTGTTAGTATAAAATCATTGATTAAAATGATTTTCCTGCCAAAGACCTGACGTTTGTAGGCTAGTGTTAGTGTGTTTTCATTTTTTGGGACAGGCTGTAGCTGACGAGGAATGGATGCTAAATTTGCTAAGTTTGCAGTTAAGTGTTATTCACATTCTTTTCTATTACCTTCACAACAGAAATTGAGGAAGAATTGAATCCACAGGGCCCGGGCTTGTCTTGAAAAGAGTCATTAGTTCATAGTCCTGCAGCCAAGGCCCGGCACATATCAGATAGTGCTTGCCAGATTTTGCACACAAGCGTCCTTATCAGTCTGGGGGAAGGAGTTTTCTGACATCCGGTAGTGGGGCTTGGCGTTTACTTTTGCCCGGGGTTGAGCCATGGGGGTAGGAAGGGGTGCATAATTGATGGGGGAAATAAGGGAAAGGGTGTGTGGAGACATCAGTAGAGACAGCGATGAATCTCAGAAGGTTCGGGGTTGGGAAGGTTTGAGGGGTGTGGAGGGTGAAGAGGGGAGTGGAGGTTCGTGTTCTGCTCTCTGGTCTCCCATGGTCAAATCTTTGCACAGGCGGGGGCTGTGCTGGATCACTGCCGCACTTTGTTGTGTCTTCCTTTTGTTTTGTGACCTTGGCAGAGGGAGCAGATGTGTAGCGCAGAAAGTAAAGCAGATTAGAGGTGAACAGCTTTACTCCTGGCTTGTTAAGGGAAAGTCTATCTGCTTTAAAAAGATGTCTGCGCTCCCAGAAAATGTTTAAATTGTCAATGAACTTCAGAGAGTGGACGGTACATTCAGTTGAAAGCCATTTGTTTAGTCCCAACAGTCGGCTGAATCTCTCATCTCCTCTTCTGACTGACGGTATAGGACCACTGATAAACACATTTGCGCTTAGGGGGGTGACTGTGTCAAGCAGTTCCCTAAAGTCCAGTTTCAGCAATTCAGACTGTTGCTTTACAACATCATTTGACCCTATATGCAGAATAATGTTCTTCACAGTTGGGTGTGCTGCCACGATATCTGGGATTTTTTGGGTCAAGTCAGACACCATGTCTTTGGGAAAACATAGTATTTTGGTGTTTTTACTGTTTTTTAAATCTTTTACAGCAGAGTCACCCACAATCAGGGTTTGAGGCCCAGTTGTTAGCTTTTTACTTTTTGAATTGCTCTCAGTCCTTACCCTGCTGTGTGGTGATGAGACGCAGTCCCGGTCATCAGATGACTGTCCAGCGTCTTGCAGCAGAGGAGCAAATCTGTTATCCAGTTGCACACAAGGTTGTTGGGGGGGCATTTTGTTGCTTATTTTCCCTTTTGCAGCTGTCCACGGCTGTGTCCTACTAGGTACAGGGGTTGAAGAGGCGCTCTGCCCAGATGATAATGCAGGCCAGCCGGTCATATCACAAACCTCAGGGCGCTGTGCCCGGCCCGTTAGTCGTCCTCCCATTTCCCAGGAAAATGATTTACTCTTAGGCTTCGCACCAGACGAGTTCCAGGGAGGACCGCCACTTGGTGATTATTACAGTTCACCCTCCTGTTTTGTAGTTTGTTGGTGCTAATTAGCCGTGTGTTAGCATACTTCGTCCATTGTTATGGGTCCATGGTAAAGTGGTGTCATCCACAAGATCCGTTAAACTTCCACGTTCACTTCTAGAAGGTGAACCTTGGTTTCAGAAGTGCAATCTTTGAAGGAGTTTGTAGTAGTCTTCTACGGAGAAAGGAGGCATTTGCTGCTAATTAGCTTTAGCTACAATCAATGTAGGACAGGCTTGAGCTATTGGTAGGCACGCTCACGCAGAAAAATTTTAAATATGGCAATAGCCTACTATGTCTACAAAAAATGTATAGTCCAGTGTTTTTGAAGTGCCAAGAGCCGCTGCTCATAGTTTCTCAGAGGAAAAGCACGAATTATCGCAAAAAATATGCAAGCAGAAGCAGGAGCAAGCAGCAAAGCGTCTGCACTGTAAGAAGCTAGCTACTGTAGAGATACAGTAGCTAGATAAGTGATGTTCCGCACAGCTGGGGAAAATGGACACATGTTGCCGTGCTCACAGGGGCATGAGACCAAAGGAATGGGGTGTGTTTCTTCTTCTCATCCTTCCTAAATTTCCATCCATAAACTGATTTTATTTAACACGGCTTGATTACAAACTTGGGAGTTTGACGATGATCAGTAGCAGAAGTAAAACACATTGCAGTCTGGTGTTTCTCAGACCACTGCACTAATAGCACATTTGGTCATTCTGAAAGGTTGTGAGATACTTTATGTTAATGGATGTGGCCAAGACCATAATGATCAAGGCCAAGGAGAGGACAGGGCCAAAGGTGGCCAAGGATGTGAAGAGATTTCCGAGAGATCTTTGCACAGATCTGTTCTATTAATTGATTTAGGAGGGTAGGATGTGTTTCTTTATGTGTGTGTGTGTGTGTGTGTGTG
>NC_045748.1:6290492-6292337 GCF_008692095.1 Etheostoma spectabile | reverse complement strand
TGTGTGTGTGTGTGTATGTGCGTGCGTGCGTGCGTGGGTGCGTGTATTAGTGTATTTTATTACACTTACTCATAAGACCAAAACTGAACTCATTAAGTTGCCTTAAGACATGTGGCATCACTTTTTAGTTAATGCTGTCTGATTATAATCCTGATTATTAACAGGCTTATTATACTATTACAAAAGCTTTACGATACAATGTTTAATCAAATGTGAAATAGTTTGTGGCTATGAAATATTAATACTTTAATATGAGTTGGTAAAATTGTATTCTATATGTTTTACTTTTAACTCTAATGTGACTAAATGTCTCTGTCTTCATTCTAAGAATGGTCTCAACGGGTTACACCTGGCCTCTAAAGAAGGGCACGTCAAAATGGTCCTGGAGCTACTGCACTCTGGCATTGAACTGGAAGCCACCACCAAGGTACTTTGTTCTCTCTGTATGCTTACAAAAGCTGTTTAATAACATCCATTATTCAGTTTGGGTTTTCCGTTTAATACGGGACAGAAAAGGCGGGGGTTTTATTGAGAGAGTGAATCTTTTGATCTATATATTACCATATAGCATATTATTGGGGACACTTATTTCATCCTTGGTTTTGTCATAATGTGCAGAGTGCTGGTGGCTGGCTTCTAAATGAACTAAATGGCTTAAATGTAAATATGGACAATGTACTGCTTTCATCGTCACGGTTTTTATTTTATATACTGGATGAATACAAAATACAAAAGGTGTATTTTAGTGTATTTCAGGTAGGGATCCGGGCCTCTGGTTCACTCTAATTTCCCTCTTTCTTTCGGGGTGTGTGTGTGTCTGTGTCTGTGTTTGTGTGTCTGTGTGTGTCCTCCAGAAAGGGAACACAGCTCTCCATATCGCAGCGCTGGCAGGGCAGGAGAAAGTGGTGGCTGAGCTTGTCAACTACGGTGCCAATGTTAATGCCCAGTCACATGTGAGTCACTGCAAGCTTTGAGCAAGACAAGAATGTGCCAAGTCTGTGTGGATGCATGCTTGCATTTGTGTATTTCTGAGCTTGCATATGTTACACATTTGCTAAAGAGTTCCATCTATTTACATACAGTATATGTCCCTTCTAAAGATAACACTTGTTAATTATTTATTTATCAGATCAGCAGAGTCTCAAATACCTGTGTGTAAGCAGACGTCCATTGTGTTTTATTTCTGATATCCCATTTTGTAATATGGATAAAGACCCATATTATTGTGTGTTTGTCCATCCATCCATCTTTGTCCGCTATTCCGGTGTTGGGTCGTTTGTGTATATGTAAATTTACATAAAATATTTGTGCCCTAACAGAAAGGGTTCAGTCCTCTCTACATGGCAGCACAGGAGAATCACTTAGAGGTGGTCAAGTTCCTGCTCGAGAACGGTGCCAATCAGAGTCTCCCAACTGAGGTACGTGTCTCTTCAACCTGAAAGTTCTCATTGTGAGTTTGCACTAAACAAAAATGCAGCTTTTTTTTCATGCAAAGAAAAAAAAAAAACTCCTACTTCTCTTCTCTTTCTGGTCCTGGCCCATTTATGACATCCCTACTTTTTCTTTCATCCTTTCTCTTTTGCTTGCTGTCCCTCTCTCAGGATGGCTTCACTCCACTGGCAGTAGCCCTCCAGCAGGGCCATGAAAATGTCGTGGCACTCCTCATCAACTATGGCACCAAGGGCAAGGTCCGCCTCCCCGCACTGCACATCGCTGCACGAAACGACGACACGCGCACCGCCGCAGTGCTGCTACAGAACGACCCCAACGCTGATGTTCTCAGCAAGGTATACACCCACTAAGATTGTGTGTGTGTGTGTGTGTGTGTGTGTGTGTGTGTGTGTG
>NC_045748.1:6287476-6290482 GCF_008692095.1 Etheostoma spectabile | reverse complement strand
GTGTGTGTGTGTGTGTGTGTGTGTGTGTGTGTGTGTGTGTATACTGGTTGTAGTGGTTTACTCAGTGTAATATGACAACAGAAAGAAAAGAACAAGAACGATACATTGCAAGAGCAGAAACAACACAATTACAATGCCATTTTCTTGAATGAAAAGAAAACTCTACGAGCAAATACTGAAGGGAATCAGTTAGAGGCCACAGCTTTCTCTATGCAAATCACCATCAAAAGAAAAATGCAATTTATTATGAAAATAATCTTAAAAACAAACTGGTATAAAATATTTTAGGGCTTTTGTCTGACTGTTCTTTCTAATGTTATCTCCTAAACTGTTATTTAATCTATGTCACGCGTGTTGTAACCTTGTTTTTTTTAAAGGTGATAAAAATAGATTGTAATTATCCTTAGTTATACTTTTGTTCTCTCTCCTATGTAGACTGGTTTCACACCTCTCCATATTGCAGCCCACTATGAAAATATGAGCGTAGCCCAGCTGCTACTGAACAGAGGAGCCAATGTAAACTTCACCCCTAAGGTCAGTTCATCTCAGCTGTAGGTTCAAAGGAATGATGAATGTAGTTCAAACATTGTGTGTTGAGAAAATAGCATTATAAAGTTAACAGATACATTTTCCCTATACATTTAGTTTTTGAATAGATCAGCTTTTACTTATACTTTTGTCTTATATTTGAAGGCAATTCGGAGACTTGATGCAATGATTATAAATGTTGATGATTAATACAACTGACTCCCTTCTTGCCCCTGCTTTTCTAGAATGGCATCACACCCCTCCATATAGCCTCTAGGAGGGGCAATGTCATGATGGTCAGACTACTGCTAGACAGAGGAGCACAGATTGATGCCACAACCAAGGTAGTGTACTGTTAACTGTAAGGCAGTGTGTTCCACTCAGCTCTGGCATTTTGTCATGTATGCATGCCTTCCCAATATCTATTTCCTCCATCTGTCTTCCTCCCCGCTGATTTGCTCATTTGTGTCTCTTATGTCGTTTAACACCTTTCCAATTACTCTTCCGGTTTCTCTCTTTTTTTACTCATTTCTTTGTAGGACGAGCTGACTCCTCTCCACTGTGCAGCCAGGAATGGTCATGTTCGCATCATTGAGCTTCTGTTGGAACATGGTGCTCCCATCCAGGCTAAAACCAAGGTAGAGGAATTTTATGTAATACTGCAATTGCTGTGGCAATGATGACTATGATTATTCTTTGGACCTGTGGAATGAGCAGTGATCATTAGGGTTTACTGTTCAGTACTAATTTTGACTTTGTGAATCTTAATCTAAATACTGGCTGAGAGTCCACGTTTTATGACTAATGATGTCACCAAGGCCAATTAAAAATCAGCATATGAACCAGCTTGCTAGAAACTTATACTCTTTATTCTAACTTAGGCTAATACATTTAGCTAAAACCAAGATTTTTGATACATTGGTCTGTTTACTGAGCATCCTAGAGCCTGATCAGCCTCTAATGTTCATACTACTAGCAGGTAGTGTTACCACAAGATTCCTTACCAGTTGTATCATCTGCAAATAATTTAGCACAGCGCGTTGAATATATCCCCTCTAAGGACTCCTTCTGAACATTCTCAGAAAACAGCATGATACACCCCCTTTTCTTTTTTCTTCTTAACTTTTCCCGCCTCTGTCTGTGTCCAAATTTTGTCCCTCATACAGAATGGTCTGTCCCCTATCCACATGGCAGCTCAAGGGGATCACATGGACTGTGTCAGGCAGCTACTGCAGTACAACGCTGAAATTGATGATATCACGCTGGACCATTTAACCCCTCTTCATGTAGCAGCCCACTGTGGTCATCATCGGATGGCCAAAGTCCTACTAGACAAGGGGGCCAAAGCCAATGCACGAGCTCTGGTAGGTTTGTTGTTAAATGTTAGTTTTCTTGTTTAGTTTAGATGACTTTGAAATATAATAGGGGTACAATTAATCAAGATGGTCATAGTGATGGTCTTATGTCTATTGTGATCTTCAGGTTGAGAGGAAATAAATGTAGCAATGACTTCTTAATTTACTTGTATAGGTATAATTTGTGTATCATTGATATATATATTTGCTGATATTGTGTTCATGTGGCTCAGAACTTCAACAGAAGTTCATACAGGTTTCAGATGTTTTGTGTAACCGAAGACTTGCAAAAGCTTAAAAGCAAAATCTAATCTTTAACGCTCATACTAGTATTTTAGTCTGTATTCCTTACGCAGAACACCACATCAGACAAATCACCATTACTAGATGGAGACAACCGTGATATTAAAGTAATTTTGTAAAAATAAAAATAAATAAAAAATCTTTGGATCAAAAGGCATAACGTGATTCAGGCTTCAGGACTTGAACTGGTTTCTCTGTGTTTCCAGAATGGGTTCACACCTCTCCATATTGCCTGCAAGAAGAACCACATGCGGTCCATGGACCTGCTGCTTAAGCACTCTGCTTCCCTAGAAGCTGTTACAGAGGTGAGACGATGTGACCACCCGGGACAGAGTCTGAAATTGATCAATTATTCACTCTTCTGGCGCAAAGAAAAGTTTTCACCCAAGCGGCATTCATAAAGCATTCTGTGTCTTTTGTGACAAACATATATGCATTTTCTTTCTCTATTTGCTTGTTACATGCACATTTAAGTTGATGGTCAACGTATGTAGCTTGGACAGGAATACATTTTCTCAAAGAAATAGCCCCTGTCTAATGTCAGTGTCATTTCACTTAAAGTTTCAAAACTGGCTATTTTTCTTGATAATATGGAATAATAATATTTTTCAATATAAATTAATAATGCAATAATAATGTCCTTTGCTAACCAAACAGCTCAAGTCAACACTCACACCAATCCATTTATGGCAGTCAGATGTGGTTTATAGACTGGAATGCAACCTGACTTCTCTGTACGGATTTGATATTGAGCTTTGGTAACCTTCTGTCTGTGTGTGTGTGTGTGTGTGTGTGTGTGTGTGTGTGTGTGTGTGTGTGT
>NC_045748.1:6278799-6287463 GCF_008692095.1 Etheostoma spectabile | reverse complement strand
TGTGTGTGTGTGTGTGTGTGTGTGTGTGTGTGTGTGTGTGTGTGTGTGTGCAGTCTGGTCTCACTCCTCTCCATGTAGCGGCATTCATGGGCCATCTGAACATAGTGAAGAACCTGCTCCAGAGAGGGGCTTCACCTAATGCTTCCAATGTGGTATGAACCCCTTTTAACCCCATAACTGAACATGTCTTTCTTAATTTATCTTTTCTTTTAAATCCCTGTCCGACATTGCCAGTCGAGTGAATTGATATTTTATTCATCTTAAAAGAGAAGGTATTCCACGCTGAATTCAATAATTAATTACCTGAGAAGATTAATTTCGTAGGTCAAACATGCAACAATTAGCCATAGATGGATTATGTCTCTTTTTTCACCACCACAGAAAGCCATAGCTTTTAAAAAGATTATTGCTGGACGAGCATGAATTGTTTCTAAATGACTGAAATTATCAGACTGGTCTGCGGTAAGGGCCCTGAAATGAACAATGTGGATTTTTCTCAAGGTTAAGAAAACAAACTGCATAATTGCTAATAGTTTAAATATGGAAACAACAAATCATCTTTTTCTGTAATATGCTTAGATGTACTTGGTTTACAAATTGAAACTGTCACTGTTCATCAATATGTAGTAATTGATGAATGAATTAAAAATCAAAGTTACATACATGCAAGTAGCAAACTATTATATAATGTGAGTGATGGGTTGTCTGTATTCATCTACACCAGAAAGTGGAGACTCCCCTGCACATGGCCTCCAGAGCAGGACACTGTGAAGTTGCTCAGTTCTTGCTGCAGAACGCAGCACAAGTGGATGCCAGGGCTAAGGTACCAGTCATATTGTCCTAATATCGTCATCAAAAGCCTAAACAAACTTTGTGTTTGTACTGTATGTATCTGTGGCTGCCATTCAGTATTTCTTGAGGCAGTCATTGTTGCCTTTTAAACTACAGAAAAAGTTTTATAAAACCCAACTCAAGTACATAATGAAATTAGCACACATGAGTGGTATAATGGTTTGGATGTCTGGCTAGTGGTGTGACTTCATTCATCACTACTTAACGATATCCTGTTTAAACAGGGATATCTAGGTATCCCTGTATAAATCCTAGGTTGACCTCTTTCTCCTTGTGTCCAGGATGACCAGACACCCCTACACTGTGCGGCCCGCATGGGCCACAAGGAGCTTGTCAAGACGCTCCTTGAGCACAAGGCCAGCCCTGACTCGGCTACAACTGCGGGCCACACACCCTTACACATATCTGCACGTGAAGGACATGTCCACACTATTCGGATCTTATTGGATGCTGGGGCACAGCAGATCAAGATGACAAAGGTATAGAAAATAATGGTTTAATATGCATGAATGCTCAATTCCTGCAAGACGATTGCAGCCTCAACTGAGCTGGTCCGCATTGGGCAGCACACTAGTAAAGGAAAACCTGTCTTATATTGTGCTTGGAGATCTTACGATTAGTAATTTTGTGGACATTTGTATTTTAAAAACATTCCTGTGCAAATGCATTAATTGTAATTTTCCTTATTCTAGAGCACTTCTTTGTTTATTTTATGCCTAATTATTTCTGTTCTCATTCTATCATACATACTACGTTTTATTGATGCAGGGTATTATTAGGATAAATGCATATTTTCTCAATTACATGAGAATTAATGAGAAAACTAGCCACTGTTAGTCTGTTTTCATTCCAACAACAGTGGGTATAATATACAATAAACAAGCATGTTTCCTTTTGAGAAGAAAGGCTTCACTCCCCTCCATGTGGCCTCTAAATATGGGAAGGTGGACGTGGCTGAGCTCCTTCTGGAAAGAGGGGCCAATCCTAATGCAGCTGGGAAGGTGAGACAATCTGTGCTTCCTGCAGCACACAAAACAATAAAGTACTCTTTACACGCCTGATAAAAGCAAATCAGCCTGAACATTTGACCCCATAGAGATGATTTGGGATAGCAGCTGAGTTATAGATTATTGTGGTATGTGTTTCATATATACATGTTTTGTGTGTGTGTGTATATGTGTGTGTATATGTGTGTGTATATGGGTTTATATATGTGTACATGGTTATGTGTTTAACAGAACGGTCTGACACCCCTTCATGTGGCTGTTCATCACAACAACCTGGATGTCGTTAGACTCCTGGTCAGCAAGGGAGGATCTGCACACAGCACTGCCCGAGTAAGATGCTCACACAGGCAGGCCAACACAGCATGCCACTGGTGACACACATACTATAAACAGGTCAAATGAGTGTGTGATACTTAAACATACAGTAACTTACATGACAACCTTTGTACACTGAAGCCCTCTCTCATGACAGAATTCATGTTGGAATCTAAAATCAGACATTAAAAGTGCTAAGAAAAGCGATTCCCACTCTTGTGTGTGTCTGAATATCCTTGTCTCTTGCTACAGAACGGATACACAGCCCTGCACATAGCGGCCAAGCAGAACCAAATAGAGGTGGCCAGTTGTCTGCTGCAGAATGGGGCAACACCCAATTCCGAGTCCCTCCAAGGCATCACGCCCCTTCATCTGGCTTCACAGGAGGGGCGGCCCGACATGGTGGCCCTGCTCATCTCCAAACAGGCCAACGTTAATCTGGGAAACAAGGTAAATATAAGAATGGATAAACACGTATCAAGCCCAGAGAGTGTAATTTGATTGATATAGTTTTTGACCATTAAAAACGGTCCTTTCCTTGTCCATCCCTTCTGTCTGTTAGAATGGGTTGACCCCTATGCATCTTGTGGCTCAGGAAGGTCATGTGGGAATTGCTGACACGTTGGTCAAACAGGGAGCTTCCGTTTACGCTGCTTCACGGGTACGTTGCACTGCCTCTTCTCTGGAATCAACTTATTCCACTATTGGGAACAGTACCATAATGTGGTGTGCAGGACCTTCAAAAATGAGCCTGAATGGGCCAGAGCTACAGTATGTTGTACAGCCATTGGGCTTTTCTGTTGTTGACCATTTTCATTTATTATTCATCAGAGTTTCAAGTTTCCCATGCAGCTTGCTTAAAAATTCTTTGTCCATCTGTGAATGAAGAAGTGGATAGTGGATTTAATTTCTATTCTAAACAAATTAATGAAGATCTGTAAATGTTTAATTAACAGCACAAGGTCTTGTCACACTAGTTCATCAGTGTTTAAGACATTAACAATGTATATACAATCAAATATTGTAGGACAACATCAAAATGTATTTTCTACAGCTAAGAGATTACATGATTGTCTTTTAAATGACTGCATAATCATTTCTCATCATGTGTAATGTTTGCTACCTTTTTACAATTTCGCACGCTCATGTTTATTTACAAATGTTTACACAAGGCCTCTTTATAGACATGAAGAGGCCTTAATGAAGCTACTGAACAGATGTCTCTCTCTTTCTCTCTCCATCTATCTATCTATCTATCTATCTGTCTATCTTGTCTCAGATGGGCTACACACCCCTTCATGTGGCCTGTCACTATGGCAACATCAAGATGGTGAAGTTCCTCCTGCAGCAGCAGGCTCATGTGAATAGCAAAACAAGGGTAAACGGCCTCTATCTCACTTAATGAGAAAACGTAATCTATATGACTTGTACTTCCTACTGTACGTGCCTAATGATTGGCTGTGTGTTTTTTCTGTTAGACTTGTAAAGCTTTATTCATACACTGTTTAACCACCAGCAATTGCATGCCAGAATCCTTGAAGGAAAATACTCAATCTGGGTTTCTTCTTTTGTCTGACCATCTCCTCACTTCTTTCCAGATTGGCTACACCCCTCTGCACCAGGCAGCTCAGCAGGGCCATACTGATATTGTCACCCTGTTGTTAAAACACGGAGCCCAACCCAATGAGATTACTTCTGTGAGTTCACCTTTTAGGAATACTTTTTCCTATTAAAATCTTCCTCTCGACACTGGTCATTCATTCATGTACCTGCCCACTGATTTCTCTGGACAAACATAAACATGCATCCTATAGATAATGTGAAAACAAATAAGGAAAAGACTCTTTGTGTGTGGACCGTAGCTGCTACTTTTGGAAGAGAATGGGGATCCAAATAAAGATCAAAGACACGTCTCCGAGATGATACTGAATGACACTTTCTGTCCTCACCTATCAGACCGGTTATGTAACATGATTCAAATAGCTTGACGCACATTTATTTATTTAAAAAAGATACACTATTCACAATTCAAGTTACTGGTTAACTGTTATTTCTACCAGAAATTGAGCCATCGGACAAGGCCTGGTAGGGTGCACAGGGACTGGGCTCCACTCATACGAACACCATGCTCACACAGATTTGACCAAATGTCCATTTGCCTCTGACAATTGCCAATGGCTGTCAATATACTGTACTGTAATGTCACTCTACTGTAATACTGCCTTCAAGTGCATGTAAGTTACAAAATCTATGGAAATATTTTGTGTGATGTTTCTCATCTTTCTCTGTACAGAATGGGACTTCTCCCTTGGGTATTGCTAAGAGGCTGGGTTACATCTCTGTCATTGATGTGCTCAAACTGGTTACCGAGGAGTCCGTCTCCGCGGTAAGCAACACATCATGCATGGTTCACATGGTTACACCAGTACGCAAAGAAGTAGCCTTGACACACCACGACTCAGATATTAATATAATAATTGTCTTCTTTTGATCAGATTCAGCTCCCTCCTCGACTCGCAAAAATAATTCAGCATTTCCCGTCTATTCTCCTCTCTTTCCTTCCCATTTCACTCCCACCTCTGCCCTGCCATCTCTCTTTTGCAACCTCCTTCTGTCTGCTTCACACAGATCACTACAGAGAAGCACCGGATGAGTTTTCCTGAGACCGTAGATGAGATTTTGGATGTTTCAGAGGATGAAGGTTGGCTATTTGACTTAATTATTATGTTATGTCATCAACCTGTACACTTTTGATAATAAATTTTCAGCTCTAATTCATTGTTTTGGTAGAAGAAGACTGTATGGGAGGTATGCTGACACATCAAAGTACCACCATGAATTTAGACATGTATATAACTGGTTGTAACACTCCTTTTCCATTTGTTTTGTAGGGGTTGCCCAGCTAACCTTAGGTAGGATTGTGTCTGTATCTCTGGCTTGGTGGCTAGTCAACTTGTGCCTTCATTGCAATTCTCATTTTCTCTGTGTCACTAATTGTCTTTTTAATCAGTTCCTCTGACTCTGATCTCAACTCCAGCCCTGTTTACTCTTCTCGATCTTTATCTTATCCATCTTCTCTATCTTTATTCTCCCCTACTCTCCCTCTGGCTCCAAGATTTATTTAAAAAATGTGTCTGTTTTTCATCAGCATGTAGCCATGGTATTTTCTCTTTTATCAGCATTCAATGCACATCTGTTTGTGGACTCGTTATTGACAGAACTTTAGTGTTCTGCATTTATAAGACAACAGCTCCCCTCTAATCCAGACAATGTGCTTCTTTTACAACCCAATTGATCAATAAGCCAAATTAAACACATGCTGTGCCCAAGCTGGGACACTCACAGTTGCTGCTTATTCAGTCGTCTTTGTGTTTTTAAAAATTACATCCAATCAGTGTTATATTTTACAACACAAATTTTTAAACATTTTTTTCTTGTTGTACTTGTTCAATTGTATTGCTTTTTCTTCTTTAACATTTTCGGTTTGTTTACCTGTACAGCTTGTACTGATGAATGTTTAATTGTCTGTGACCAACTCTGTTTTGTGAAGCGGTTTATCGTTTACTATTGTTGTTATGATCATTATTTCAATATCATTCCTCCTTAATAATTGAGGTATTTTCTCCTACACAGAAACAACCATCACCATGTGATTTCATCTGTAATGGGCATGTTCATTAAAAAAGCCAGATGCCTTGCCGTTTGCCATCTGTGTTAATATTCACTGTCTTACCAGTCCCCTTCTTTCACACATTTGGTACCATTGACTCTGGTTGTTGTTAGTTTGACTCCCTTGCTTAGACTAAACAGTTGAGATTGCTTTGTAGCCATTCTTCTGTGGTTACCATGAAGGGAAGGATGGTGGTGTCACAATCACCACTATTGTCTATTGAGGAATTAAATCAAGTGACATTATGTGGACTCAAGTGGAAAGGCCAACCACAGTTCAAGATACTGTCACACATAGAAAAATGACAAAAAGTCAAAATGCGTTGGGGGAAAAGGGTGAATTCCATTGGCAGATTTAATTAAGAAACTCAAATTGTACGACTGAGTGGAAAAACTTGAGAGTTGATATCAGCATCATTTTTGCCCTGTGTTCCCCTGGTCTCGTCCTTTTCTCTTTATTAATTCTTTATGTGCAACCTGGTCTTTGCAAGTTTTCTTTTTTTCCCTCTTTGCTCCTTTTCCACCTTTCTTACTTCTCCATTTTTCCCACAGGAGACGAGTTGCTCGGGATGGATGGGGCACGCTATTTGAAGCTTGATGACTTCAAGGACCAGGACGATGACTTCCTCTCCCCGAAGAAAACCCTTAGAGACTTTGAGGGTGGCATGGGTACCACGTAAGTCATTGTGTACTTGCGTTTCTGTATTTGTGTAAATGGGGTCCTACAGGTGACAATAAAAACAGAGTTTTATTCTGGTTTAGGGTTATTTTCAAGAATACCTAAACATAGCAGATGTCCCAAATTGGGATTGAGTGAGTTACTGAATGGCTTGCATGAATCTTTTACAGTATCTCTAGCTTAAACTATGAGAACGATCAGATAAAAAAAGTGTTTGTTGCTGAATAATAGTCAGCTGTTTCTTGTCTTACATTATTCTAACTCCCTCTCCTGTAGCCCATATTCTCCTGCCATTCCTAGGATCCCTTGTGTGTCCCCAGAGACTGTACTGCTGGATCAGGTAGGCTTGGCTCATGACGTTTATAGGGCGCATCACATTTTGTAAACATTTGTTTGATCCACTTAAAGACAAATATTAATTTGTGAAACGTCTATTTTTAACTCCTCTTTTGGTTTCTGATTGTCTCCGTCTTTTCTATTAGATTGTCTCTTCTTTTTCTGGTTTCTTCTGTTTGTCACTCTCTTTTCTCACTTACTTTAATGTTCTATATTTTTCCACCTCTTCTTTTCTCTGTCTAACTTTTCTCTGTCATCCCCTCCTACTTTTGTCTGTCTTAATATTTTTAGTCATGGTTATTTAACTGCCTCTCAATTTCTCCCTCTCTGACCTCAGCACACCCCTATCCCCCTGCCAAAGGAGTATGATGAAGACTCTCTTATCCCGAGCAGCCCGGCTACGGAGACTTCAGACAACGTTAGCCCCGTGGCCAGCCCTATTCACACTGGGTCAGCTAATAAAACATTTTGCTGCATGTTAATCCTCATTTTTATTGAATTATGTCATTGATTGATGCTGCTTGCCAGGCTCATCATAAATAAGGGATTTGGGCAAACTCAATGACATTACCAGTATATACCACAAATGTGTTTTAAAAGTACAAAATACATGCAAGGGCAAGGAAGGTGAAATAGGGTTGAAGGTTTCTTTATTGGTACCCCAAGTGTAAATTTGTTGTGGAGATGGGACAATCAGCGTTTCAGTTAAGACATCACAGCAAAACAGATTTACAGGACAAATCACATCAAAACAGTATACCTGTATCATCACAGTAGAAAAAAATAGTCTGAAGTATAAATATTCCTACAAAAGTCATAATAGAGTGCTTATACACACACACACACATATAGACACACACACACACACACACACACACACACTCACTCATTCACTCACTCACTCACTCACCCACTCAATCACTCACTCAAAGGCTTAAAGTGCCAAGCATGCATGGATGGAGTACATCATCTCCTGCTAGCCTTGTTTAGAAGTACAATGGCTGCAGGTAAAAAGGTATTTCTGTATCATTTTGTTCTCTCCCTAGGGGCCACAAACCGATGGCTGAAGCAAAGGAGCTGGTATTCGCTATGTAAGAGATAGCGCATTCCTTCGATCCAGCTGTCAGAAATAAAGTGGAAAATTTGTGATTAATCAGTCAAAGAATACACTGAATTTAGAATTTAGACTCACACGTATAGTATGTGAGGGACAGGGATCTCATTGGGGGCATTAGACAATCATGAAGAGTCTTGTTTTTATTAAATAATAATTGCTGTGTTAGTCGTGACAGAACACAGATTTATAAAGGGGGAAGGCGTATTCACAAACAACCACAACTGAGAATGCTGCACATTCATCCTTCATCTTTTTATGATCACTGATCATCGCTGGTGTCGTGACATCGCTGACATCAAAACATCAATGATGCCATGACTGAACCACAGATTCTCCACCCAACACATCCAACCCCCTACAGTGCTGGCAAATGTTAAAAAACATATTACACATATAGCTCTGTTTCCTATTAAATTGAAGTCAGGATTTAAACTGTAAATGGCTTGATACATAAATGATACAAGTTGGTAAGTTGAGGATCATAAATTATTTTAACTGTCTATGTGTTTACACTTTGTTTACATTGTTAATGCATAAAACCTATATAAATACGGTATTTTACTATTAGTAGTACAAATTCATAAAGCAGCAGTTTGCCTAATCATAATTTATGCACAGCACAATGAGTCAGCATTGAAAATGCAGAATATAAAGTGAGAGGGTTGAACTCATGAGAGAAAATTCACCTT
>NC_045748.1:6267240-6278789 GCF_008692095.1 Etheostoma spectabile | reverse complement strand
ACACACACACACACACACACACACACTAGCATGAAGCTCCCTTAATGCAAGATCAAACAGCATGGGGCTTTTTTTAAAGTCTAATTATGTCATTCTTGCTGCACTTAGTGGCCTCTCCAGATGGCATGTCCTCCCCTGCCATATTAAGACAATCAAATGAAAAGGGCACAGTGAATTGGTTTTCTACTTTATGAATCACTCTGAAACAGACAGAGACCAGATCAGTTTCTGTCTCATTCAGTGGAAGAATTTCCTTTGGGAAAGCCCGTTATTGATTGTAACATTTTACATTGCTACTCTCCCTGTTTTTTTGTTAATGCATGATAAAATAATAACATAAAGGTTAAAGATGATTAATTATCGTATCACGGTTTGACCCTCAGCTTCCTGGTGAGTTTTATGGTGGATGCCCGAGGCGGATCCATGCGAGGCAGCAGACATCATGGCCTGCGAGTTATCATTCCTCCTCGAACCTGCACCGCACCAACACGCATTACCTGCCGTCTGGTCAAACCACAGAAACTGACCACACCTCCTCCACTGGTGGAGGGGGAGGGGCTTGCTAGTCGTATCATCTCCCTGGGGCCATCAAGTATGCAGTTCCTCGGGTCAGTCAACTTTGTACTTAGTTTATTTTCTGTGTTTTGGCAACTTTATGATCATTCCAGTTTTTGCTGCCTTCCGTCTCTTGGAGTTAAGACTTGACAGATTTCATATCCTGAAGTTGATGTTCTTACTGTACAAACGACAAGCCTGAATGTGAAAGAGTTGTTAGTCATTGAGAGAAAATGTGTACTGTCCAATAAATCCAATAGACATAAAAAAAAAATACTTTTGTGTTTTGTGTGTTAGCCCATATGTGCATTTATGTTTGTAGCATCTGGCAGTAACTGTTCAATCATATTTATGTTTTGGTCGGTAATATAGGAATCAGAATGTTGGTATAATACTCGTGAAATGTTTGCACAACATTTTTTGTGCCACGTGTGCATATTAACTGTCAATTTAAACAGAAACTAGAAGTAAGAATGGCTTGCACTGGATTTAAGATAATGACAATAATGTGCTATATTTTGTGTCATTTGAAAATAAATTATGCCATATTGTGCCATCTAGTGGACAGTAATAGGTCTGTTTATCTCAGAGCAATTCTGTAAATCATGGTATAATCCCAACAACAATATTGGTACAGAACAAAATTGGATATTTTTAGTTTTTTCTTATAAGGTTGCAAATTCAGTTTTTTTTATATCACAGACCTCCTTTTGTTTTATTTTTCAAACTAAATCATGATGCTCCGTGTTTTGAATAAAAAAAAGATTAAAAAACGTATTTATAATTCATTTTTTTGTTTATTTCACAGCCCAGTAATAGTGGAAATCCCCCACTTTGCGTCACTGGGCCGAGGGGACCGAGAGCTTGTGGTCCTCCGCAGCGAAAATGGCTCCGTCTGGAAGGAACATCGGAATCGCTATGGTGATGAAGTGCTGGAAACTATCCTAAATGGCATGGATGAAGGTAAGTGTGATGGTAACGCATGTCAGTCTTAATCATATGTATGACTCTAGAGATACAGAGAGGAGACACTTTTTATAGGAAAATTGTCTAAGTAATTTTTTCCTTCCCTGGACATGTGTAGCCAGCATTCTATTTACCCTCCTCACTTTATTGTTTCCTCTTTTGTCTCTTTTTCTATTTCTGATTTTATTTCTCTGTCTTTCTCTTCACTGCTTCTTGTGTGTAGACTTGGAGAGTCAAGATGAGCTAGAGAAGAAGAGAATCCGTCGGATCATCTCCACTGACTTCCCCCTCTACTTCGCTGTGGTCTCCCGCATTCAGCAGGAGAGCGATCTGATTGGTCCAGAAGGCGGCCGGTTGAACACTAAGCTGGTGCCCCATGTCGAGGCCATCTTCCCTGAGACGGCAGTCACCAAGAGAGTGAGACTGGGGCTGCAGGTAAGAAGGGGAGTGCTGACATGCAGTATGCATGAGCAGGAACGATGAAGAGGGGAGGGAATTGCAGATTTAAAAACATGACAGATCCTGTATATCTTTCATAATTGCCTGGGCGTTTTTATTTTGCTTGTACAACAGAGACAATCTGGTGTTTTTCAGAAATTACTGACTCTCAGTCTGTGACTCACTGGTCTTTGCCAATGTGTTTACTTTTGGCATTCCAGTTTTTGCTGCCTTCCGTCTCTTGGAGTTAAGACTTGACAGATTTCATATCCTGAAGTTGATGTTCTTACTGTACAAACAACAAGCCTGAATGTGAAAGAGTTGTTAGTCATTGAGAGAAAATGTGTACTGTCCAATAAATCCACTAGACATCAAGGAAGACATCAAGGAAGAAACCAAGGCACTCATCTTTAAGAAAAATATATATAAAATGCCTTTAATGTATCTGGCACACTCTCAATACGCGTTTCGGCGTCCAGCCTGGATGCCAAAGTAAAATTGGTGGGTAGTTTCTATTTAGAGTTTAACACTACAAAGCTGTCTTTTAGTGTCAGTGCTGGCAATGTAAACACTGAAATAACTACTCAACATGCTTTGATTTGAATGTTGCTAAACTCCGCTCGGTGCATGGAAGTATATTGTATCACCTTTTTCTAACCCCGCCTACTTCAAGCCACTGAGAAAAGCCATGGAAAGAACAGCAATGCAGTAATCTCTCTTGTGAAATAACCAAAACTGTTCTAAACCCTGACTGAAAAACATTGATTTTAAAAAATAGTTTTTTTAGGGCCTTAAAAATACAAAATGAAGTAAGGTTTTACAAAAAAGACATTAACCTGCATATAGTGGTCAAGAACCAGACCTGAGGAGTATCTCAACCCATCTTTCCATTCTCCACCGTTTTTATAAATTAGCATTTACAACACATGGTGTTTGTCCTGTGAAACAGGAGCTTTTAGCAAATGTGTGGCTGACTGTCACTCATCCAGACCTCTACAGTCACACATATGGGAACATGGCAAACATGCTGATGTCTCTTTTCAACTCTTCCGCTTGGTTTATTTCTACGTGACAGAGAAATTATTATAGGATTATGGGTTCACATTTCAGTTTTTTTTGGTCACTTCAGCTTACATTGTTTACATTTTCTTGTCAAAGCACTGATTTGTCACAGCACTGGTGTTGTTTAAGGAAATCGCATGGGTCTGAGTTTTGCTTTGCCTTATGCTGCTCTGTTTATGTTTTCCTTTTATCCAGCCATTCATCACTCCTCAGTTGCCTGATTTAAGTTGTGAGCCACACTGACCGAGCTGATGCACTGATCTGAATTGGTCAGGTGTGAAATATGAATTGGTTGCATGTGTGAGTATGGCTGTGAGTTTGATGTTTCAGTCTATTGCACATGTGTTGCTCTGTTTTCTTTCTGTACCTTCCCTTTAATTCTATTCCCTGCCTATGTACTATCCTTTTGGCTCACCTCTACTTACTGCATCTTTTATATTGTGTTTTTGTTTGAGCTTATTTTTCACATTATTTTATACACCAAGCCTTCTTCAACCTCATATCCTTTAAACGGTCTGGCATCCTGTTTTTTTAATACGATTTTCTCCCACCACCACCACTTCAGGCCCAGCCAATCCCAGATGAACTGCTGACTCGGCATCTCGGTAACCAAGCAACCTTCAGCCCAGTAGTTACCATCGAACCACGGCGACGCAAATTTCACCGTCCAATCGGGTTGCGCATCCCTTTGCCACCATCCTGGCGGGAGAGTCCTCGGGATGCTGGGGAGGGGGACACCACCAGCTTGCGCCTCCTCTGCAGTGTCATTGGTAGGGCCCACTTTGAAGATAAAACAAAAGACAAGACGTTTGCCAGTGTTCTCTGTATAGTAATGACTTTTTGTGTTCTACATTTTTTTCAATGTACTTATAATAAAATATGTGCTGAAAAAAGGGTGTATGTAGGTATCTGTTACCTTGGATATCAGGGCATGAATGACAGTGCGGTTGTTGTCTCAGGTGGCACTGCACCAGCCCAGTGGGAAGACATCACGGGAACCACCAAGCTAATGTACGCCCACAACTGTGCCAACTTCACCACCAATGTTTCTGCAAGGTGAGCATCTCAGCAGTAATCAAGACAAATGCATTACCAGTCAGCTTTCCTTCCCTGCTCTCTTGCACACTTCTTATTTCTCTTCTCCTGCCTTGTCCAGATTCTGGCTGACAGACTGTCCACGCACCGCAGAGGCTGTGACCTTTGCCAATCTGCTGTACCGCGAGCTGATGTCGGTTCCATATATGGCCAAGTTTGTTATTTTTGCTAAGATGAATGAAGCACGTGAGGGACGCTTGCGTTGTTACTGCATGACAGATGACAAGATGGACAAAACATTGGAGCTGCATGAAAACTTCACCGAAGTGGCCCGCAGTCGGGACATTGAGGTCAGCACAGTGGCAAAGGAACATTTTGCAGAAGGGCAAACCGCAAACATGGTTCCCAGACAGTGCATATAATCTATAACTACAAAATCTACGTGAACTATAACATGACAAAGAAATTGATATGCACACTTTGAAGCAATTGGCTCTTGTTTCTAAAGAATAATTTATATAATACAGTATATGTAATTATGACTACACTAAAGTCCTACTAAGGATATAAATTAGAAGATTCAATGCAAGAAAAGCATGATGAAAGAAAGAAGGCTAGCACCATTGCTGCCATTGCTCTCACAACCTCTCCATCTTGGGAGGCATGATCCTATAAGTAGAGCATCCTCTGCAGTAGAGGAGTAGTCGTTTGTGTCTCATGATATCTATCCATAACCTTTTTTTTTACAAGGAGATTTAACTTCTCACCCTTACCATTTTGTGAAACTTTCCGTAGCTGATGGAGGGCATGCCGCTGCACTTGGAATGTTCTGGAAACCTCGTGCCCATCAGGAAGGCCACCCAGCAGCCTCGCAGCTTCAGTTTCCAGGCCTTCAGAGATAACAGGCTGCCTGTTTCTGTCAAGGTCTGTCTCTATTCCTCTGTTCAAATGCCTGCTTTTCTATCACTAGCTACGTATTCATACAGTACTGTGGTTTTGTTGGTTCAGTTGCTTATATTCAGTGTGGTCAGGGGTCCTCTTACCGTTGAGTCAGTTTCCCTCCGGAGCACCCACCTGCTGATGAACCTAAACCTGTTCATTTGGGTGGTTTTGTGTGATCTTTTCTATCAGGCAGTCTCGCAGTTTGTCTAACCATTAGCATGTAAATAGTACAGCGCTGTGATCTTATTCAGCAACACGACACCAGGAAAGTAAGATACACCTGATAAACAGTGGAACAAGAATACACAATCACATATTTTTCCTCAGTCATTAAGTCTAATTTTAAGGTTAAGAAAACAAGAATAGATCAATATTATTGAGGATTTTTATTATATCTGTCAGTCAGTCCATTCTTCTTTGTGGATGTTATATCATGTTTGGAAAATCATTATCTTTAGACAAATAACAAGTTAACCAAACGTGTCCATGATGTGTGTGGTTACTTTTCTATTTCAGTTGAACGTGTATTAACACCTCCCTAGTATGTACTGGTGCACTGTTTTTTAAGTGTGTCCTTATAGTTACAGATAATTTACCATAAAAGTAGTGCTTCTTTCTGATCATAAAAGTTATTTTGTTGTCTTTTATTTATCTCTTGTATTGTGTCGATGTTGTTGAAACCCTCTTTCTTGCCAAGATATCTTCTAAGTCTGTTGTCACACTGTGTGTGCTTTGTCATGTCTTTTCATACCCGTTATCATATTCATGTAATGTATTGTGTTTACATTGGTTTGTTCATTTTATTTGATAATCTATATATTTGTCTATCAGTGTGCTTCTGTGTATGTGTGTCTGTCAGTGTGACACACACTACTGTTCAGTATCAGCTAGATAACTACTGAGAGAAATATATTTTTGTTACGGTGTAGCCAAGCAACAAACAATTTACCTAGCTACCTGTTGACTCTCTTTGGTAATAGTTTGCATGTCCTGTGACTCCCTCACTTTCTTTGCCTGCCTTCCTTCTTGCGGCCTTGCGTGTCTGTATGTGTCTGTCTCACTGTCTCTCTTTCTTTCTCTCATGGTCACTCTGTAACTGTCTGGTCTGACAGACGTCCAGGTAAAGTGTGCAGGTAAATCTCTCCCTATCGCCTGCCTGTGGACTGCTTCCATCCCTGTTTCCCCCTGCTTCTCGTCCCATGTTACTGCGCCACATGTTCAAGGCATTGTGGGGGGATCTAATACCTGTTTTGATCTGTTTTTCTTCCTCCTCTTCCTCTTTCTTGCTCTGTTTCATTCTCTTCTTTACTTACATGCTCTGTCGCCTTCACTGGCCTTTTCTTTCACTTTGTTTCTTGCTCCGTCTCACTTTGCTTACTCCTTTTTTTCACCCTTCTCTGTTCCGTTCCTCCATCTGGCTTTGTCTTTTTCTTCTTTTTCTCTATCCATATCCTTCTTTCTTTCTTTTCTCTTCTCCTCTCTGCCCGTCATTTCTCTATGTTAGGTCAGAGATAGCAACAAGGAGGCTGCTGGGTTTTTGTCCTTTCTGCGGAAATGCACCAAGTATGAGGACACACAGCACGTACTGTGTAACCTAAACATAACCATGCCACCCTGTGTCAAGGTAAGAACTTGTTTGCAAACACCATCCAACAAGCACACTTACACAAACTTTGGTTCTGGAATTTTTTTTCAGGTTGTGACATTCTTTAAGTAAGTAGTTAGATATAACACAATAGCTACATTGGCTATAACGTCTCACTTACCAAGTCTGATATCTGAGGTGGGATTTCTTCAGTCATTACTTCCACACCTAATTGGCTGAAGGACAGTAAGACCATACTGTATATTCTAGTTATTACTAATGGAGAACCTTGTTTGATAATGTGGCTTGTCCAATATTTAAAATGCTTTATAATATTATCATAGGTTGAAATCGTGTACAATATTAATAAACTAAAGATTTTTTTGCAAAGTCAGTGCCAGTACTGCATCAATACAGTTAATTTTCAACTTAACAAAACAAACAGGAGTGATTGTTAAAGTCAATTTCAGTCATTCAACAAATACCTTTGTGCACGCAATTCAAATTATGTTTGAAGAAATAAATAATAAAACGGTATGCAGCACTGTCTTACCCATTAAACACCTCCCGTTATTGGGGTGGTCCACCTAAATGAAAACAGACGGACTACTTTTGATCGTTAGACCCTTTTGATGAGTTTAGTTCCCAAACATGTGTTGCCTTGTTAGATTGCATTCAAGGTAGGGAGAGTCCATATTTCTATGGTTTCACTTGTATACTCTGCTGTGCATTGAGTGTCCTGTTACCACAGAGCACTCAGTTTAAAAATGACCACACTAACCAAAAAGATGAAAGTCCAACCTATTGATACATATTACATATTTGTCTAATGTTTCAGCCAAAGCTTTTTTCTATAGGGCTTGTGTCCTGCGGGACAAACAGTGGATGTTAAAAGGTTAAAAAGTCCTACATTACAACAATAATTATAAAAAAATTTAAATGTTTTTTAATTGTTTTTATTAGGTTGTTGGAAGTGAGGAGCGCAGGCGAACCTTAACCCCCCTCGCCCTGAGGGAGCGCTACAGTGCACTGAACGAGCCTGGTGTGGGTGAGTCCTTCCTTGCCTGGCTTTCAGCCCTCTCCTGATTTATACACATTGGAGATGGGCACTGAATGTTGCACCGCCCCTTTACCCACAGTCCTTTGCTTCCAACTCTGCCCTGTCTATTTTCCCCTACCTGTCTCGCGTGCACGCATGGCACAAAGACCGAGCCTTGAATGCAATGTACTGCTCTACATTATGTCCCAGAGTTCCTTGCAGTGCAGTTAGAGGAAATCATATTGATTGTGTGACCAAAAGATGAGCAGCCGTCCCCAACTTGATCCAAAATGGCACCATGACAAATTAGTCTTTACTGTGTTGAGTGTCCTGTTAGCTACGACACTAGATGAATGACTTCTCTGATTGGTTTGCATGGCGCTAGTGTCTCCACTGCGATTTCCAATGGCATGGCAGCAGACACTGTTAGCATTAGCACTGTAGCTTAGCACTGGGAATGGGCAGGACCTCGCAGTGGAGCTAGACAGAGGAGCCCTCATATTGATTGGCCTGTGGTAAAAGAAGTCAAGATGGCCATTCTGGTTGGTTTAAACGTTGCTGATGGAAGGTGGTGAATTGAAGAAGAAAGGCCTTTTCTGTCTATCACACAGCGCTGCCATATTGCACCTCAGTCCCTCTGAAATGGTTACTGAATGCTACTTTGATTCGTGGGACTAGCACCTGAATGAACCCCAAATTCTAAACTCCCCTGCCCATATGGTGTGTTAACTCTGAACATTATTTGGACAAAACCCAAAGTCTTGGGTATTGCTTATTTCCTTCAACAGAGCAATCCTTTTTGTCAAGGTAAGTATTGCTATTAGTTCATTTAATAGCAACGTAAGTTAATGTCAGTCTTTAAGGACAGGATTCATTGAAACAAAAAAGGAATTTTTAATAATCGACTAGCAACTCTCAGCAGTATTTGAGTATTTGTCAATAACACACATTTGGATGGTCGAAAGTTGATATTATCTGTCCACTAAATCCCAAATTGTAGTCACTTAAATATCAACTCGGCTGTCCAAATAAATTGTGACTTAGACTTACTCTATTTATTTATTTATTGATTTATTAATCTTAATTAGTGTTAGGAGTACAATCTCCTAAATTCAGTAAATGTACACTTACAGTATTTGTCTTGTTGACACTGCTGCCATGGCAGCTAGTTTTCTCTAATGTGGCTTTTTTTATCTTTTTTTCATTTTAGCCACAGTCAATGCCATGGAGAGAACTGAGATCAAGATCAACATCATATCTGAACAGCTGGGTTTGAGCTGGGCAGGTTAGTCATAAAAAAAAAAAACGTAGGTATCTAAGATACTGCTTTTGTACGAATCTTTATGTCTACTTTGACTGTCCATTTGTCAGAGTTGGCGCGGGAGCTTCAGTTTAGTGTGGACGACATCAACCGGATCCGTGTGGAGAATCCCAACTCCCTGCTGGACCAAAGCTCTGCCCTGCTCAACCTGTGGGCCAGCAGAGAAGGCAAAAGAGCCAAGAGTAAGTCCAACACTACTGTATATCGCTAATGTAATGTTAACTACTTCATCACTGTACTTTTCATTTATCAGCACATACAAACTGCTGTAAGTCACAGATGTTGTTTGCTGCCAGATTGTTTTGTTTTTATCTGTGGCAGCACACAGTGAATGCTCTCTGTGTTCCCATCTTTCTTGACTTCCCTGTCCTCATACACATACTTACTTGTTGGTCTACATCTCTTTGTTTTCTGTCTCCCACTTCCCCTCCCTGTGTTTCCCTCTCAGTGGAGAGCTTGTACACAGCTCTGAAAAACATTGACCGTGCAGACATTGTAACATCTCTGGAAGGTCAGGCTCCACAGCCAGTCGCCAGTTATCCAGAGGAGGGTGCCTGTCGACTAGGCAGCCGCGACTCCACCCTGCTGTCCCCCAGTGTCCTCAATGGTAAGACACCATAAACACATCAGACATCACACGTGACATGTAATATTCAAATCAGTAGCCGTACAATGAACAACGAATTACCTTGCTACATTTAGACTGTAGACTGCTAACACTTGTATTTAGCAACACCTTATTAATTTAAAGCTAATCTATCACCAAGATTAGATAATTTAACTTTTTTTCTATTGCAACTTATGAATCCATTTGTTTTAATAATGGAAATGATTCCCCATTCAAGATATGTAAAAAAAATGGAAAGTTTGGATTGTTATTAAAGTTTGGATTATAAAATGAAATTGATATGGAATAAACACTTAGTATATTCATGGCGAGACTGTTTATGATGATCTGTAGCGATCAGAAATGGAAAGTTTAAATAAACATCCTTCTTAAGCAGAATTTAGCTGTAAAGTTAATCAGAGGCTCAGGTTCTTCAATTGCCAAGTACAGTATTTGGTGTACATGGTAAAATGTGCACATATGTTTATAATGAATAGGAATTTAATGGTTGAAATAATAAGAAAAAATACTGACTATTACAAGAAGATTCACTATGAGTATGCATATTTGTTCACTAGAACAAATAACTTCTCCACGCTGCTTAAAAATCACTGTGATTCCATTTCACAATTACGCCTCCAGGATTTATTTACTCGAAACGCTTCCTTTTGTAAACAAATGTATTGGTCACAACTGCTGATATAGTCAGCACTACGAAAAATCTTAGACAAAATTCTTGAGCTCAATATGGCGAGCTGTTAACTCGTTTACTTTCCACCTCTGAGAACCTCCCTGCTTCCCTTGAGTCTGGGTAACAGCCATTTTACCTTGTTTCTGTTACTCCACAAGAGGTCACGGACACAAGGCGACCGCGCCTAGTGCACAAGCCACGAGTTATTAGACCCCCGTTTTTCAGAAGGGGTAAGTTGAAGGGAACTTGGGCTGCATGGTGGTTTGCTGCTCATGACATGATGATGATGATGGTGATGATGATGATGATGATGAATCTCAGATGATGATTTTGAGGTCTGAGGAATGGTGTCATTCTCCCACCGGCCTTCTGCAGCATGCACTACCACCGCCTCACTGGGGCACAAGTCATTTATTTTCAGTTACAGTTTTTCACACCTCATATTTGAGCCGTAAACATGACAGTTCTCATTCTTCTTATTTAATATGAGAAACGAGGATAACTCCCTTATGCTATTACTGACAGGATTTTTCAAGTAACTTAAATATTCAAAGATATTTAAAAATTCAATACATGGGTAGTTTTTGATTTTCAATTAAGGATGTTTTAAGATTGTTTGGATTACATGTGTATATGTGTGTCTGTGTTGAGTGTGTGCACACATACATACTTGTGTGTGTAGTTGTGTGTGTGTGCATACATCTGTGTCTGGGATGGATACACTAGTCAAAAATGGTGCTAGTGCACGTGATAGTGTGCTCTGGGCCTTCATACCTTGTTTCTATCCCTCCCTATTTTCTTTCTCTTTCTGTCTTTCTTTCTTTCTGTTTTCTTTCTTTCTACCTTTCTTTTCTTGAGAACAAGACAGAATTTTACTTGATTGACAGCAGACATTGTAACACAACTGCAATGTTGTAGTGGTCTCAAAATTGTGTCTTTTGCTCAGGACAACCTCTCTCCGTCCTACTTTCAGTCTGTCTCTGAACCTATGACATGTCATATCTGCTGGCCAGCCGCCCTGCTCCTCCTCCTCCTCCCCTCTCCTGCTCTTCCTCCTCACAGCTCTTCCTGTCCGACCTCTGACCTCATATGACCTCATGTTGACCTCTGGGCCTCCTCCTTCTCTTGCCATCTTGTTTTCCCGTGCTCCTCCCTCGTTCAGTCGAGCGGGGACCCTCTCCTCCTCTCTCAATCCAGCTCTGTGTCTGTACTACAGTTTGTGCATGTGCATGCCGCATGCTTTGCTGTTACATTAATTGTTGTTGTGTTGGTGTGTGTGTGCATGTGTGTGTGTGTGTGTGTGTGTGT
>NC_045748.1:6266103-6267230 GCF_008692095.1 Etheostoma spectabile | reverse complement strand
GCGCGCGCGCGCGTGTGTGTGTGTGCGTGTGTGTGTGTGCGTTTCAGACCTGGGCTGTGTGTTAGTTGTATCTAAATTTGTAAGCATTCAGAAAAAGTCAAGAATATAATGTTTGGTTTAGTTCAGCTGGCAAGGATTTTGAATTTTGCAGTGTTTGAAATGACTTGCAAGTTAAAGTATGCTCAGTTTAAAAAATATCTTTAAATATATTTTAACCCAGGTCTACTCCAGGCAATCTTTGTCTGGACGTGTGAGTGAGGTGTTTCTACTCAAACCAAATAAAGTTTGCTGTTTTTGATTCTGACATCTTTATGTGCATGGCATGCTTTTAATGCACACAGTTTTCTTCACATTGTAAAATATGTTATCTGTTCAATGGGTGTCTTGTTTTTAATGCTATATTAACAAAAACAATTACCTGGAAAATAAATGGTGTGTTGTTAAATGTTACGCTGTAACACATGGTCAGCTGCTGCATAGCACATAATGTTCAATGCACAATGTTGCTGTGACATGACGTCTTTTACTCATGGGCAAAATTACTAACTGTGTAAATTATTCTTAGTCTTCAATAAATGGGACTCAGTATGGTCTTTATAGGACGTTATACATTGGGTCTAATTTGGACACCTTTTTCTCTTAATATATACACTATAGTATATATACAGTGTATACATATATACACATATTCTTTTACTCATTTTTTTTAATTATAATCAATCTACATCCATATATTGAATTTAAATTTTGTAATCTATGTTTTGCCCAAGTCAGATGACGGACTAACTGTTAACATTGTCTGAATGTTATCTGCCAGCAGTGATATTGCTGTGAGGTGTGTTTTGGTGTGTTATGATGATTATTTCTGTGCATTTGATGCCCACCTGTGACCCAAAAGTGTGTGTCCTCATCTATATGTTAATATGAGTGCAGTATTGTGTGTGTACTGTATATGTGTGTGTGCATGTACGGTGGTGAAGTAAGTAGCGTGCTGTGCAGTGTGTTGCTTTTTGTTTTGTTTTCTGGTGCCATGACAATTTCTGTGGAGTTTATTTGTGCTTCACTACATGCTATGCCTTTGACACCTGTGTGTGTGTGTGTGTGTGTGTGTGTGTGTGTGTGTGTGT
>NC_045748.1:6264004-6266093 GCF_008692095.1 Etheostoma spectabile | reverse complement strand
TGTGTGTGTGTGTGTGTGTGTGTGTGTGTGTGTGTGTTTGTGTTTGTGCTAAAATAGCAGGAGGGAAGAGAAAGGCTAACCCAGATCCATATAACTCATTCTAACTCTCATTCTAATTCTGACTCATTACCCCCTGTTCACCTCATTCTGATGCCACGTCTCATCATCCCGGCCCTGTACCATCCCAGAAACACACACATGCTCACATTTACATCCATTATTACAAGTCAAGTAAAGTTTATACAGTAAAGAGGTATTTCACCCTTCAATACATGCTTTTTTTACTTGTTAGAGTTGTTATTGATTCCCTTGTTTTTAGTTACAGTTTTTAGAACAGGTGCAGGTAAACGTATCTGCATTTATTAATTTGACCTGGACGCATTTAAAATCTGAGAATAGATAATGCATGTTTGGGCAGGTCACGTAAGGTAGATTCCGCTATATTGTTTCACGTAATCATTTTTTTTCTCATAGCAGTAATTTACTGGATAAATACACCATCGGTTGTTTCTGCATTGTGTCAGCTTTACTAAAAAAAATAAAAACTATAAATGACCAAACCTCTCTGAGGATCTAGGACAGGGATAATCATTCAACGTATCCAGGTAGCAATACCTCTTCCGTTCTGATTCCACAGTTCTACAATACGACAGTTTCCGTACTGTAAATGCACTGATAGACATCTTTTTTATAAAAGTCATAATCTCTTGGAGAGCATTCCTGGTGATTATATTCTTAAGCCTAATCATATTAATTCCCAACCATGATAAAAGTGTAAACTTTAGCTATAGTCAATGTACTGCCTCAGAGTGACATGTTAGTCTTCAGACACATGAACTGTAACTAATTGATTTGTACAAACAAATTTCCTTGTCTCTCTCTGGGCCTGGTTAGGATGAGGACAATCAATACAATAGGGACGGTAGACCTTGGGTTGCTCCTTGAAAGCCCCATCTCAGCCACGCAACTATAAAGCCTGTCTTTAGTTTCAGAATGTTTGTGGTTTTAACCTATGAGCTTGATACACAAGGTGACATCCCACCTTGCTGTTCATTGAAAATGTCGCACTCCAAAGTGGATTTGGGCTCTGAAACAGAACAGTGAGAACGCATCCTAACTCTGGATTTGGGTGAAGTACTCCTTTACTGATAAATTTCCCCTGATTTCATTCACCTAAAGTTATTGATGCAACAATTTATGAAAAACATTTTATTTAAGAGTAATCATGCAATCCCCCATCTAAGCCGGTACAAAACTGTGAGAGTATTACTGTCTTCAAATATCACCAAAGAACACACACAGATTATAAGTATATTGGTTTAAATACTGAATATATAAATTTACTTTTAATAGTTAGACATTTAACCATGTTAAACTTTGATAATAGATAATGAATGAAAATGCCACTGAATCAAATTATTAAAAGTGAACAAAAGAAATAAAAAAACGTTGTGGAAATAGCATATCTTCAAACTCAGATAACAAAGCTGTTGTTATACTGAATACACTATAAATCAAAAATACAAATGTATTTTTGATGTGAACGTGAACTATATTACAAAACAATGATTACACACCTATGTTTGTTTTGCCCTGAAATTAATAGAAAAAAAATTAAAAGAAAATGATCACTGAATATAGTGTGCCTTTGTGTACTTTGCTAGTGTTGTTGCAATGAATGACGTGTTGACAATGGACTCAAAGTAGAACAAAAAGGTATTGTCAAGTAGCCAGCAGTGTGTAAAAAGTATTTTGTTTATACATTGCTTACTATATAAAGTGTAATTCTAGATTTAATGATATAAAGATTATATGACTATAGTTTGTTCGCCGAATAAAGTAGTTTATTTAATTACAATCAAATAAGTCCTGAATCTTAAGAGGCTCAACAGAATAACACAAGATCATACACACTGAACCAGGTACGTTTTTAAAAATGACCCCGTCAGTTTAGAATGAAATGTAATAATGTAAACTGCAAAATAAATTACAATAAAACTTTTCAAAGATGAAAGGTCTGTCTAATGTACTGAATGCATGTGTTTTAAGAGAGTGTGTTTGTGTGTGTGTGTGTGTGTGTGTGTGTGTG
>NC_045748.1:6258191-6263994 GCF_008692095.1 Etheostoma spectabile | reverse complement strand
TGTGTGTGTGTGTGTGTGTGTGTGTGTGTGTGTGCGCAGAGACCTTTATTTGGATGATTGGGATGCAGACACACATAAATGCATGACTCTGATAATGCAAGAGCAACAGTAACTTGCATTTTCCTCTGCAGAATCTGCAAGATGCTGCTGACTCCCAATCATGAAGGTGGGACAAGGGTTGGAACGATAATTTTGTTACAGCTTTGGTATTTGTGTCACAGCTGCTGGGATATTGTTTTGTCACTCTTAACAAAGTACAGCACCCAGCCTCTGCCTTGACTAGTTTGCACCGACATTTATCTGAAGAAGAACAAATTTTTAATAAGTGCATATTCGTGATGGCCAGATTTCAAATCTACAGCATTTCCTTTAAATATTGTAATTTCATTATCGGCTGTATGTAAATGCAACAGCTTTTGTGGACATTTTTGTGAATTAGTCTGTTTATGAACTCCAGTTTCAATCAGGAAACTAAAATTCAATTGGAATACTTTTCTCAGATGGTACTAATGATATATTTATATCGTGCCAACCCCACAATCAGTATACTGTATAAATCTAGACTCACCTTATGTCCCTAATCAAGGAACACAGTGGATGTTCTGCAGATTCCCTTTCTTACCCGGTAGCAGAGCTTTGCACCATTCACCTCATAGATAATGGGTCACACACCAAACCACGTTGACCCTCACCTCACTCGTATTGCTGTGTCCCAATGATAATAACCTAAAGTAACTATCAACTATCAGACAAAACATTAGAAAGAAAAAGGAAGGTGATTTCAGAGTGAAAGACCAGTATTGTTCTTGTGCTCTACCTTTCAAACTGAAAGTAGTACAAAACATTCTGCCTGGGATTTATTGGTATCAGATTGCTGGTTCAATATATCATGCTTCTCACACTTGAATGAAATGGATTGAAGGATATCTCAATCCTAAATAAGTGGATTTTATAAAGACGGATTCTAGTCTCTTTGTTGGTATATTGGGACAGGGCTGAGCCCCACTGTTTCCTCACGGGATGGAGAAACAGTTGATCCACACTTCCCCATCCTCCCCCTGGCTATGCCTGTGTGGTGTTAGTCTTTCTCTTGTCTCGCCCCTGTCTTCCCTCAGGTTATGGGCTGGTGCAGGATGAGCTGCTGTCCCCGGCCTCCATGCAGTACAGTTTGCCCTCCCCGCTGGGCGCAGAGCCCTACTGGCAGGAAGTCTCCAGCCTCGAGTGTGCCCCCATCGCCACCACCGAGGAAGACACATTAATGGAGATGTCGGACGTTCAGGTGTGGCCAGCAGGGGTCAGCCCCTCGTTGGTCACAGTGGAGGACTCGTCACTAGAGGGCAGCAGTCGGGCAGACGACTCCGAGGGCGCCACGCTGTCCCTTCCCTGCAGCTTGGGTCGCCCGGGTAGTACAGCCAGTGGGGCCAGTGGCTCCATCATGGAGCTGGAGGAGGAGGAGGAGGATGAGGAAGAAGGGGAGGTTGAGGAGGAGGAGGCGCCACAGGAGCCAGCAACTGTACTGGCAGAATGGGACAGGGTGAGGGCCAGTGGCGCCGTTCCTAAGGTCAACCTAAACGGCCAGCTGGGAGGTCAGAGGTTGGATGGGAGGAGAGGGGAGGTCCTCGCAGCAGGAGGAGGAACAAAAGGAGGAGGTGGAGGTGTAGGGTTGGGTTCAGTGGAAGGGATTTCTGTTGTTGCAGGCCAGCAGGTGTATGCCCAGCGGTGTGAGGTGACGGGACTGAGTCGGGCTCCGGAGCACAACGGCGACAACCGGTATGTTGGCTATAACTGTAGTCAAACTGACTACGTTGTTTGTTGTTTTTCACTGTCTGTACTCAACATATCTTTCTTTTTCTCGCTCTCCTTTTGCTTTATTTTCATTTTGCTCTCCAGGGTGGTGGGAGGCGGAGCATTTCAACCCTACTTACCGGACAAGGATTCCCTGCAGGGCTGGGTGGGCTCCGTGTCATCAGGACGTGACGGCAGAGGGCCTGGCTTGCGCGTGACCCAGGAGGCTCTGCTGACTCCGGTGTGTGACACGGGTTACTCTCATGTGCTGCGTGGGCGCCTCCTGCAGGGCACGCAACCCTTTGACAAGGGGCTGGGCTTCTCTGACAAGGAGGCGGGCCAACATGCTCGGGAACAGGAGCAGAGGCGGGGCCAGGTCAGGTTGCCGACCACCTGCTGCTTCCTGCGCCTGGAGGGGAAACATCTTTGTCCATCCCTTTGTTTGTTTTTTATTATCTGATTCAATGACACATTTAATGTGATTCTTGTTTTGCTCTCGACCATGCACAAATTTAATCTCACTTTAGAACTCAACAAGCATCAAAATCAGCTATTTTGATGAAGTCACAGAATGCAACCAGAATTATGTGTTGTGTGGTGCAACACATTGGGGAATATCTGCCATGTCCGATACTTTTTGGTTATGTTTCACATTCCTGATTGCAAAAAAAATATTGCCGCACAAATATGAGTACTATGAATTGCTGTTCACATGTAAATTGTGTTATATTTGCACAGAAAGAGGAGAAAGAGGACTATGCTGCTGAGGCGCAGTTTGTTGATGAACACGGACGCGTGCTTGCCAGAAAGGTGAGTCAGTTGTGTTTTCATCATTTACACTGAGTCATATTCACACATGAACACTGTTACCCCAAGCAGATTACTGTGAATTAGTCACATAGCCTGGCACAAAGGCTGGGAAAATAACAGTAGCCACTAGACAAATGTTGGTTAAAAGCATGTTGTCCCCATCAGACCCACAATGATTCTGAGTTAATGATCATTTGTATTGTAAAAAACTGCGAGACATAATTGTACAAAATGAGTGTAGTGTAGAAAAGTGAGACATTGCCATCATCACTGTCATCATTTCTTATTGGTATTTTGGGACTGCAGCGAGCCACAGTGGCTGGCTGGCGGACAGTTAGTTTTCTGCTCTGGTTACATGTAGCGGCTTCAGCAGTTAACTGGTCCAAGTGTTTTTTCCTTCCCTCCTCCCTCCCTCCTTGCTCCAGGTGAGGGTGGATGTGAAAAAGGGTGCTCAGTCAGCGCAGCGCACCAGTCTGCGGAGAGTTAAACACTGAAATACACATACTACTCAGTCCTCCAGGTACGGGACACACAACAAGCACTTGTGCATCCCAGTGCTTGGATAGAAGCCTGTTTGACAACATATTGGACTCTGTTAGAGCTCAGTAGTCTCTCACACGCTGTTCTTTTTCAGTTATGTTCAAAATTAGAACCCTAGATTTGGCATCCAGTACACTTTGATAATAGTTTTTGGAAGGCCAAATTAACTTTGCCTGTGTTTTGTGTGTAAATGGTGTCTGTCTCTGTTTTTAGGACCGGAAAGCCACTGCCAAATCATCCTCCACAAAAACACAACCAGAACGCAGAAGAAAATGAGCCAGGGGAGAAGAGGAAGAGTAAGACAAAGACTAAGAAGCGCAAACTACAAAATGACAAACACAGAATTATCCTCAGTGTGTGACCATGGAACACCACAAATGAAAACAGACAGTGGAAAAAAAAGAGGAGTTCAAGTTGTAGTTTTATAACATTTGTAAAGAAAAATATCACTAGACTAAGGCATGAATCTTCTTCTCTTTTTTTTTTTTACAAAAAAACCTAAATGTCAGTAAAACAACCAAGAAAAAACGTGCTTCCTGTGAACTGTAATCGCATGATGACTGCTGGTGCATGCCCTTTGACCTTTTGAACTGTCATTATCTACTAACTGAAGGGGTACAAGGTAGGGGCTGGCCCACACTCGGGCCACAGGCCATTTCAAGGACCTTATTCCCCCCAACTGGAGTGGTTTGTGTTTGCAAGTTGAGTCAATAACACTACAGCCAAAAAAAAAAAAGTCCCGCAATGAATGGTTTTGTATACAGCTAAGCTTCTGCTGAGCCTACCAATGCTTCTTTCACTGGACCCTTTCCCTTATTATTCTCAATGTGATATATGCACTCTATGCTTCGTGGACATGTGTCAGTGTGTGTATGTGTGCGTATGTGTGCGTGTATTCTTCTCTGCCGCATGTGTTGCTTGCCCCAGGCTTGGCGCTGAGCCCTGCCTTTGGATTGGCTCTTTGGCCGGGTGATGTCACGGCGAGCTCAGTGCTGGAATGAGAAAGTTGCTGTGCTCCCCTGCTCGTGAGCGTTCCTGTCTGCGTGTGCTGACGTCTTTTTCCTTTTTGTGGATGAAGCTTGTTTTGTGTTTTTGGGTTCTGCGGAAACCTGCGCACCTGGGTTTGTAAGTATTGTCTAACCGTGGTAGGAAACTGAATCTCTTTCACCCCTCGTGTTTTCTTTGGAAAAGGGTGTTGGTTGCTTGATTGTCTTGTGCAGCAGCTCCACAACACAAAAGATCGACGATTTCCTTCTTCCTAGTGACCTTTTCTACCTTCTTCCGTTATTTCTCCCAGTAGCTCGCGTCATATTGATTCACAATCTTTATCGGTAGCCTCAGTCAATATGCAGTAAAATCACAGGCCTCTTCATCAGCATTTATAGCGCCTCCATCTAATGCTAAAACGTTGTTTGTGCTCCCCTCTTGATCCGTACGGCTGTAGCACCTCACTGTCGAAAACGAAGTGAATGGAAAAACGTGGAGGATGATTCATGTGAGGATATAGTGAATTGGAGGATTCAACGGTAGCAAGTGTAAAATAGCATGATGTTTCTACATTGATTGTGGTAGGAACCGTGCAGCGAGGACAAACAGGTAGCACTGTGATTGTCTTATTACCACTGACCCCAGACTCGTGAACTGTGAAGACACACATACAGAAGCACACACATGCATCTACATACATAATCAGAAACCCATGAAATAGTTATTGCCTGGTTGGAGTGTTATATTTTGAAGTTTGCCGCCACAATAACACCTAACGAAAACACAGAAGATGGAAGCCAGGGCTCTGTATATCGACGTGAAGGATTTGGAACTGAAACTTGGAAATGAACTCCTCGGTGAAGACAAAAACTCTGTCTGGATGAAAAGCAGTTGAGTCTGGCATTGGGCAGCTGTGCTTCTGTCTAACTGGTTGAATGAGTCAAGAAAGGATGCAACATCAGAAGATTCTGCTGTAGCAGGGAGGGACTGGGGAGGCCTGAGAGGGATTGTTTGTTTTTCAGCACCTAACGTAGCAACATATAAACCAGGATATGTTAACTTAATACACCAATACCTATCAAGGAGTGTGCTGCTGCCGTAAGGTGGAAACCACCTAGCTCCATTTTCTTTTTTCTGAGTGATGTAAGTTCTACTTGTTAGTTTTTCACTATTTTCATACACTACACATATCACTGTAAACCACCTATTCTCTTCATCTCGGAAGCACTTCCTTTATGCAGAAACCCGAAGGCAGCATTACGAAGGGGTCATATCATAGTTGCACACATTTCCTGAAAAATCAAAACACAATATTTAAGTACTGTAAATGCTACTGTAGCTTGAATGAGTGAGACACCGAATGAATGAATGAATGCACTAGTTACACATCACACAAATGCACATATTTTCCATGTCCGTGCACATGAGAGCCTCATCCGATATAGCACATGTTTATTACATATCACATGTTTTCAAATGTTACTCCACTCAGGTTTTCAGTTCTGCTCTGTCAGAATCAAAATGTTCTCCTTTTTAAGTTCTGAGCCCTTCCTTTTAAGACAAGTGTGAGACACAAAAGTGAGTGCTTCTGAATAAGACTTTGGTGTTGGGGCGGGATGGGGATGCACGGGGGTTTAGGGGTGCAACATACTGTATGGAGCAGGATGGTGTGTGTGTGTGT
>NC_045748.1:6252154-6258181 GCF_008692095.1 Etheostoma spectabile | reverse complement strand
GTGTGTGTGTGTGTCGTGGGGAGCTCCTTGGTTCAAATAAGAGGAGACAAAGTATTGAGAAGTATCTGCTGCTCAGCTCCTGGGGAGGAAAAGTGGCGATGAAGAAAAAGAAAGCATTACTACCTGCAATGAAGTGCAACAAGTTAAACACGACAGTTTTATTAAAATAATGTAAAACAAATGTTCCTTCATTGATTGCAGTAGTTGCAATCAACTCAATTTTATTTGAGTCGCCTCTTTTGACACGCCTCTAATCTTATTTAATCAGCTTCTCTTCTGAGCATGAATCCACCTACCAGAGGACAAACAAGAAGCCCTCTTTACATATTTACACTGTCGAAATCTTATAGGATTCCAAACCTCGTGTTTATACTCTTAATGGCATTTTTTAAACTTGTGCTTTAAATAGATACACAAGTGGCTCCTCTTTGTCGCTTCTGACAAAGTAGCCACAAAGGCTGTTTCAACCATTTAAAAATGTGTGTGGAGAAAACTTTTGAAACTTATTTAGACTATAACGTTGGAGATACAATTTACAGAAAATGTTATTGGACATTACACTAATAATCAGCTGCTAGGAAAAAAAACGTTTGTAAGAGAGGTTTAGTTAGGGAGGATAGGATTTGTGACCTCAGTATTTCTAAAATCCTGCCCATGATCTTAAGAGCCCCTTGAAGTGTGCTTCCTGCCCCCAGTGGTCGGGTCACATGTCTTATCAAATGCAACTCTGGGAGCTGTATTATTAAAACACACTTGGTGGCGCCAAATCAACCGGCCTAACAATCTTAAGGATTATAACTTTATTATTATTACAGCCATTATCCTGTTGTTTAGCTCACAATTAAAATACCAGATATTGATCAAATTTAAATCCAGAAGAAAATCTACACTTGGCCCCTTAGTAAAATGATGTAGGAACTAGTTTAATTTGAATGGAAATCTTCTTTTTCAGTCCGTGGATAATGCTGATAATAATAAAAACAATAATTTTGGATTTGCAGACTGAATTAAACTGAGCCTGTGCACTATGATAAACTCTACTTCAACTCCACCAAGTTTGTGTTGTACGGAAAGTGTGTGGGTGTGTGTGTGTGTGTGTGTGAGAGAGAGAGAGAGAGAGAGAGAGAGTTGGTGCTTGGTTCCAAACTTTATTGCATCGGGGAAGGAGAGAGAAAGATTTACGGGGCTTGTGACTTGAGAGGACGTGTAACTTTTGGCGATGTAAAAAAAAGAAAAGAAAAGAGTATTGTAAAATTGTAACTGTCGCGAAAGAATAGAGATCACCTATACTCCTTTAGAATGGATAAATGACAATGTAAACGCAATATCATATTACTCTATCCTAAGGAATGCAACTGCGCACATGCACAAAAAAGATGTTTTTATGAAAATATATGTATAAATATATGACAAAATCTATTTCATTAGAATGCTATGCACCCTCATAGAGTTGTTATGGTTGTTCTTTAAGCATTATCTAGAGTAGGCCAACGCCCACATCATGGGGAATGTAGAGGCTATGTAGTAGGACCACTTGTTTTCTTTTCTTTTGTATTGTCTTGGAGAGAGGATAAACAAACATATACAAGCCTTTCAATCATTGTCATTCTGACATGAAGATATGTATAGATCATCTTACCCTGTACACCAGCTCAAACCATTTACAAAAATTAATAAACAAAGATGTGACATAGATGTCGTGTCCTGTGTTTGTAAAGAGTTTTGTATATTTTGCTTTAATATTCCTACACGGACTATTGTGTATTCAGTGTTGAATTTTTTTCAAACATGTCTTCTGGAAAGAACTTTACAGTTTTTAAGTTTTTATAAGCAGTCATTGATTTCCAATTTCCTATGAAAATGCTCCATTTAAAACTGAAAAATATATATGTGAATACATTTTACCTTTTTGCATTAGACAAATTTCAGATTTTGCTTGTTCAGCTGTACTAACTAAGAGTTAAGTTCTAGCGATGAATTGAAAGTATACCACCTGGACACTGTATTTTCCTTGAAATTAGTACATGATATAGTCTTAGGAAACGTCATAAGAATGTATATACTGCACAATTTGATTGGGTTGTACTGAATGTTTTCTATGACTACACATATAGTTTAATCGCATGAAAAAAGTTTACATCTAATTGTCCACCACAGATGTATTCTTGGAAAAGTTGGAAGTATTTTCTTTAACTGTCTATGGAATTATTACCTGCATAGACAGTTAAAGAAAGATCATCTGTGGTCGATAGAGCAGCCTGCAGACCAGGAAAAACTACAACCTTCACGTGTTGTGACGCCCCTGTTTTCAGCCAATCACAGCTCTCCGCTCCACGTGACGTTTTGAAGGAGGTCCCTGGGTTGTTTTGGATGTGCTAACACCAGCACGTGGAGGTGAAGTTAACTTTTCTGTAGCTTCGTAGCGTCCTTCATGCTTTAAGCAACTTCCCCCGTCTGTGGCGTTTAAGTAGCACAAACCGACCCAGCGTTGTGAGAGATGTCAGCGGGAGGTCAGACCACCGGGGGCCGGGATATCCCGGCTGTTAGACGGGTCACCATCCACGATGCTGCCCACATGCCCCAGGACTACTCCACGACTCCCGGAGGGACTCTGTTCAGCACTACTCCAGGAGGTGACCGTCTACTGGGTCTTGTCAAAAGATTCAACCAAGTTTTGTATTAGAAATTATTAAACAAAGGTTTAACAAAAGATTTAAAGGGACACGTAAACAATGAGAAGACCCCAGGACAAGAAAGGGGTCTGTAAATTGAGAATAAACTGATTTAAAGCGACAATTAGGTGAATAGTAGAAGAACTGGAGACAGGCAGTTGAGTGGAGATACTTTTTGAGAAAGTTGCCTAATATTTACTTATATTCCACCCCATCTCGCAGTATGTTAGTTAGCTTTGGTATACGTGTTGCCTAAACATTGGGTCAAAAAATGTATTACGTAGGCTATTTATTGTGGCATGACAACAGTTGAATGTAAATGAAACGCGTTTGAGAGCCAGGCTATAAGTCTGGTCCAAAGTTCTGTTAATGTTTGACAGCGTTGGTGCTTCCTGAAGGTTAAAGCCTCGTTAACAGAGTTAAAGGAGATTATTAGAGAGCCTCTGCTACCCTGGAAATCCAGAGTTCTCGCGAGAGCACAATTTGAATTTGCACAGCGAGTTCATCTTGCGGATTTGGGTCTGGATTTCCAGGCTAGTCCTCTGAACCCAGTTTGCAAATTGCACAGCCCCTTTCACTGTTACTTAGCCACCACGTTTTATGAATTTCACTGTAGCTGTAGGCCTGTAAAGAAAGTGAGTGATTGATTCGCATGCTTTCATTGTCTTTATACTTACAGACAATCTGAAATAGGCCAGACTGATTATCAGACCAATGTCCTGATTGTATAGCATGAACTGTTTTCATGCAATAATTTAATCTTCTCTACATTGGCTTAATGCAGATTTAGTTCTTTGTTTATACTGGTGATTTCAGTGTACAGACACGATTCCATTTTTCAACAATATGTGATGTGTGTCTAACTGCCGTCTTCCTTCTTTGAAGGCACCTGACGATGATCTGTTTTGAATCAGAGACTCTGTTCTTGTTTCAGAAAGTTCTAACGTGTATAAGCATTCATTGGTTCTGCCATCAGTCACTTATGAATAGCAGAGTTGTGAATTCAGTGTGAGTAGCCTGTAGCTGTAGAATACTTACACAATCAACGACTGTATGGTCAAATATAGGCCCCTTCTCGGTCATATCCTATTTATAGCCTTGTTTTACAGCAGGCTGTTGTTGAGTTGCAGCACCGTGTTTACTAGTTCTGGCCTCCACTAGAGGAAGAACATTAGCTAATAATGACCTAATTTGTCATAAATGCAACCTATTTTTTCATGAATACATGGAAGCTAAAACAAAATGGCCAAGCTACTAACCACTATTTGAGCTTTTTCCAAAAAAAAAAGAGATATAAATTGATATGTTTTGGCTCAGCACCAAGAACAACCAGTCTCAGTCTTATCAATCCGCTGAGTTGTTTGGCCCAGTTATTTAGTATTTTGCTCAAACATCTATAAGCTTGGCAGCTAGGGAAATCTCCAGCATGGTGACAAAAGTAAAGCAGGAAATGTTTTCCCTCTGTTGTGAGAAAGATGACGCAGCGTGCACATGCCCATAACAACTGACACTGTGTACTTTAGGAGATGGTAGACAGATTAGCAAAGGTAAAACAGAACTGGGTCAGCGAATGTGTGTGGATGATAGAAACTAGGCCATTGGTCATGGGCATGTATGGACGTGTATAGTTCACTGACGGAGGGAAAAGTAGGTCTCCACAATACTATGGAAGTAATGTTGATATCTGCTGCTGAATTCTATTTTATTTTCACCATTTAAACCAAGTGTTATACTTGGCACGTTAGCTGATGGATTTTATATGACCTGCCACACGCCTTTATGTGCTGTGGTAGAGAAGCCAAAATACAAAGTTCAGTGTTTATAACTGCGCAAATCTTGATTAGTTGAAATTTTACCATACCATATGGCTAAATATTGACAGTAATGGATGCCCGGGTTTCTTATTTGGTAGATCAGGCACCCATATATAGAGGTTTACTCCTCAAAGCAGCGGGTTCGACTCCGCCCTGCGGCATGTCATTTCCCCTCTCTCTCCCCTTTCATGTCTTCAGCTGTCCTATATAAATAAAGGGCTAAAATTACTTTGGGTTCCTTTGCTGCTGCTGTTGCCTGCAGGTACCAGAATAATCTACGACAGGAAGTTCCTCCTGCAGTGTCGGACATCTCCTCTTGCTCGCACGCCTCCCAATCTGCCTGACATCCCAGGGGTCACCAAGCTGCTCAAACCCAGCTTCTCCAATGACACAAACCAGCCTGAACAGACACCCAGCAATAACACAGAGCCCGCCCTGCATACAGAGGAGAGCGCAGGTACACATCATTGGATATTTAAAATGGGAATGAGAGAGATGAGCTGCATGTGTTTCTTTAATTGTATTCTTCCCTTCTAATAAACTACAATGCCTTTTTTCTTTTTCTTGAAGATGCCCAGTTTGAAATGGACATCTGAAGGGAAGTCGGCTGCAAGGACAAAAGTGATTCCCCGCATTTTCATTGCTTTTTTTGTTTACTGAGATCGAATAAACTCTCAGTTGAAATGACAAACCAAGTCTTACTTAGCCGTGGAATCTGTTTTCGGATGTGTTCTGAAAACAAGATGCCATTTTTTTTTGTAACGTTTAATATGTTTTGCATTGTTGTTCACTTCAAACAACACACACTGATGCATATAATTGTTTCTTTACTTTGAATACACTTTGTATGCGCTGTGACAAATTTCACAAGTATGTCAAAGTCTTGTTGAAATTAAAACATTAATGTTTTATGTGATTTGACTCATTTGATGACTTTAAATATGTCTTTATATTCAATTCAATTTCAATTCAATTTTATTTATAGTATGAATTCATAACAAGAGTAATAACACAGTTTACAGATAGAGTAGGTGTAGACCATACTCCAGAAATTATATATATATTTATATTATATCCAACCGTATGCAAATGAATTACTGACATTATTGTTTAGCCATATTGTGTAAAGTAGCAGTCTGAGAGCTGCCAATATTATGTGTGAAAGCTGACGTTACTACATCAGATAATTGATTTGTTTCTGCTGACACTTGGAGCAGTCCGATACAGACACTGACATGTTATTTTTTAAGTTGATATGGGGAAGTTGATAACCTACACACTCAGCAGATACAGAGCAACATTAACATTTATATGGAGTCATGTTTGTGTCCACCTGATGAATGTAAGTCCAACATTCACTCTTCTTCTGGCTCTGTTTGGTCCTAGGAAAGATATCTGGCTCCTAGCTGCTAAATGCTCCACTGTGTTTGCTGCTAACGTTTTCTGTTTAGTGGTGCACAGGCAGTGTGGGCTGCAGGAAACCAGTCAAGATGCTGATTAGACGGCATCATTACTGTACAGGTGTGCCTTAGGCTGGCCAC
>NC_045748.1:6251174-6252144 GCF_008692095.1 Etheostoma spectabile | reverse complement strand
CACTCTAAAATGTGCAGTTTTACTGTAAACCTGTCAGCATCTGGAGTTAGGGTTAGGGTTCAGTCTTCTCTCTCTCTCTCTTTCTCTCTCTCTCTCTCTCTCTCTCGACCTGACTGCAGTTTGTCGTCATAACCAACTTGAGTGGGCAAATGCCCACATTCGATAGCATCTAGCACTTTAAAGAGGTGTTTTCTTCACAGAAGTGTAATTTCTAAGGATATTAAAGGGGAACTACGTCATTTTTCAAAATACATGCAGTACATGTTATTTCTGTGGTCTAAGATAGTACACAACATAGTACACAACATGTCATCCGGTGCTGCTCCATAGACTGAGTAGGTTTACATGCACACCAATATTTCACTATTATTCCAAATATGACTATATTAAGAATTTGATACACGTCATTTAAACATCATACTCTGAATAATGCGGTTTTTCCAAATAGAGCATTTTCAAGACGTGGGATATTCCGGTATTCCGGCATTCTTTGGACATGTATTCAGCGCACCAATGTCAGGTAATGTTTTTTTTTAAACTATTAACACTATGATGGAACTAACCCTGACACTTTATAAGTCACAGTAATAAAAACCAATTTGACACAATGTTCTAACGTTCAACAATTTTAGTTGCTTACGTTTTAAATTTGGGTTCTAATCTGCGCCATCAATTTAACAACTTCTTCACTGGGTACTACCAACGTTAAACTTTCCAACCGTCTCCTGCTCTTTTTTTTTTTTAAGTTAGTAGTAGTTTTTAGGATGACTGAGATGAAATTTAGGGGGCTTGAGCCCCTGGTTATACGTCACTGAGAGCACCCAGGGGAATGTTCAGAGTATATGAGTACATTTTCAGTTTTAGACCCGATAACACTGCTGTAGAATAAAGCTCATTGGGGTATGAAAAAGAAAAGCTCTAGACTTTATACTGGCATCACAAGTTTGAGACTTCTCTGGTTTCTGGCTTT
>NC_045748.1:6231459-6251164 GCF_008692095.1 Etheostoma spectabile | reverse complement strand
AGAGGGAGTAGCTCATGTTCACAAATATTTGTTGAACTTTCCTAGGCAATGGAAATAACGGAATGCTTAATTTAAGTTAACCTTCAACAATGGCTCTGTTCCATTTAGGTATGACACTAAACTTGCCAGTGAGCCAGCGAGCCCAACACAAGATCCCCAAACTTGCGCACCTTAATGGAACGCAGTTGTGATTGATGTAATTAATGACCTTTTTGTTTTTCCTGTTGTAACAAAAAACAGCTTAATTCAAACTCTTGTAAACACTCATAAAAAGCAGAACTCTTTGTGTGTTGATAAGAAATAATTTATTGTACATAGTAAACATAACAAATGGGTCAATGTGACCCAACCATCTCAATAAAGTTAAAAGCGCTAACAGTTTGCATCTGTCCTTTCAATGGCTTTAAAGTCCAATCACAAAAAGAACAGTGTGTACATAAGACCTGTTGTGTACAACTGTTTTTGTAAATCTTCTATAGTGCGTCAGTCTGGTGGCTGGCTTAAATTGTGCTTTTGTCTCTTCCTCGTTTCATTTTGACTGAATCCGTTCTTTACTCTAATCCATCTGGAAAGACCTAAATTATAGCACATCCACCTGCTCCTAGGCACAATTTAGGTCACCATATATTGTACAAAAAATGGATTTTTTAAATCCATAATTTAGAAAGCTGTGTCCAGGATATGCAGTATAGTAGTTCCCTTCTTTCATGCCCTAATGCAGCAGCAGCCACTGTCCCAGTGTCAAACTGGACATCTCTGTAAAGTGCCTGTGGACATCCATCCATGTTGTGCCTCTGAGTCACTCAGTCCTGTGGCTAAAGACTCTTCTGAATGTACAGCTCAGTAGCTTTGGTGTAACTTGCCTTTGATCAAAAGGTTTTCATGTCTTTTGCTCAGTGGCAGCCGCACTCCTCCACCACCATGTTCTCATGATGCCTCGTGATCATCTGCCCATTCTCAAAGTACAACATGGAAAGCGGTGCCAGGCGTGTTGGCACACAGGACAGACATGGCACTTTGTCTGAGTGGTGAAGTTTCAGAAGGCTCTGGAGAGAGAAAGAGAGAAACATGATTGATTAGAACACATGTAGGGTATTAGTGTATCATTAATAAGTATGCCCACTTGCACCCAACACTACAATATACAATTTAAGGAGTTTGTCTTATGTTCAGTCTTACCTGCATGTATGCATGGTTGGTTGGGGTAAAGGTCTCATCTATTGGTGTTGGACAGCTCCCTTCACAGCGATAGGCGTTGTACTGTTTGGGATAGACAATCCACTCGCTCCAGCCGAGCTTCGCGAAGTCCACCCACATGTCCACCTTCCTGCAAAGAGGACCCTTCTCCTCCTCCTCTGTGGGCTTGCTGAGTGGAGCAGCTCCAGCTCCAGCCACTCTGTGTCCCTGCTGCTGGGTGTGGTAGTTCCGCTTGGCCCTGCGGCTCCTTGGCCTTGAACCAGAACCAGCCATCACACGCTCCCGGTCCAGACTCACATATTTGGAGTGCTCTGCTGTGCGGATGAGGGTTTGCATTCGCTGGCTGTTTGGGTTCTGCCTTAAGAAGACCACCATCATGACCCGGTCAGCTGTAGGGTGTTGGACTCCCTCCTGCTCCTGCTCGTCCTCCTCCTTTACCTCAGCCTCATCCTTCTCCACCTTCTGTGAAGAGTGCTCCTGCTGCAGCCAGCCACGGAGCATCTCTGTCATGTTGAACACCTTCCAGGAGGAGGGTGAAGCCATGGAACTGGGATGAGCTCTCAGGCGGCCCAGGAACAGCTTGTTCCCTGGGCAGTGCATGCCGGAGCATCGGTCCTTGGAGTGGTAGATGTCCACCGAGGCTCTGGAAGATTCTGTGAAGGCAGGCAGGCGGATGCGAAGTTCAGCCAGTTGGACATTGTCGTTTGCAGACATAGAGGACATGTCAAAGGTGACGGACCACCTCTTGCCAATCTGTTGGCAGCCTGGAAGAAATGAGAGGAAAGAAAATTGGTTAACAGTATTCATGACTTGAACAAGTGAATAAGGCACTTTATTGGAGAACACACTTGTCATTTGACTTTGGGCTTGCACAATATTTGCCAGCAGGACAAATTTCTGTAAACATGTGATGACTTCACAGCTTTTATTTCCACTATGGAGTCTGAAAATACATTCATCAGATTTGATTAAACACATCATGAGTGAAATACATCATTCATTCATCATTTACATTCACATACTGTGTATGTATCTAAAGAAATCACAGGCATAGAGTTCTCATTATGTTTAAATACATAACCCATTGCATGCCAATTTAAGAATACCCCTGCCACGCCATAATACCAAACTTCGTTTAATAATATGTTTTTTCTAAAATTGTATACTCACTCTTAGCGACCAGGCTGATCACAGAGTCGGAGTCGTGCAGACCGGGGTTGTCCTCCGTCGTGGTGTTGCTCACGCTGGCAGCCGGAGTCCTCTCCCGGTCGTCGGTCAGCATGGTCCGGTAGAGCTGCATCATGTAGAAGGGCAGCCTGCTGGCCTGCTGCCTCTGCACATTGTGTCTGGAGCCGGCACCCATCCCACGGAGCAGTGCGTCAGGATGCAGCCCAGGAAAGGGGTGTGCGCCGAGACCCAGAACTGAATCCACCAGAAGAAGAAGCGTAAAAGAGAAATCCACTGCTAGTCCCTTCATAATTCCCTGGTGTGGTGTTGTCTATTCCAGAGGTAGATTCCAAATGCTCCAGCCAGGTGAGATGTTGGGATTTATAAGCACACCCCTCTCTCCTAACGTCCTCTGAAGAGATCTGTCAGGCCGCGGATGGCTGAGGGGCGTGTGTGATCCACGGGGGCGCTCAAAGACTTACATGTGACAAGGTCGTTGTGTATCGAAACCATTTGGTCTTTGTAGTGGCGGAGGTGTGAAAACTGTAATATCGCCACTCTGATTGTTGTTGTTTTGTATATTAAAGATCCCTTTGATAAGAAGCCATGACAATAATATTAGTTAAAGAGATTAGTGTGATTAATGGGGAAGCAACAGGGGAGTTAATCAGAAGTCCCTTTATGCTGGACAGGGCGAGGAAAGGATTATAAGGTCAACATTTGACACAACTATAATGCAGAAGAAAATCGAAATGTGTTCCATGCATTTTAGTCATTGTTAAATTTGTATTTACTTTATACATTACCATCTTGTCTTTTTGAAAACTGGGCCTAAACAGACACTTACAATAACCTACTTGGATAATATCTAGTGCGCAAGAACGCACAGTTTAATATGTTCAGTGCTAATCAGATGTACATGTTTAAATTAAATACATTAATAAATAGCATAACCATAAATATACAACAAAAACAATATATGTGTGTTTAAACTAAAGGCCATACAGTTTTACTTAAAGACAATGAGACAAACAACACTAATAAAATGCATTATAACATTTTGTTTGGAATTGAATCCGAACAGGACAACATATGACCAGGTTTATTCACCATTCCATTGTTCTTTTTCTCTGTTTCTTCTGTAAACACACTGAAGTAGATTTTAGTAATGGTAATAGAGCTAATGGCAAAAAAAAAAATTCTACACATGGGTACTACGTATTCATCTTCAGTGAGTTTTCTAAATTAAAATTTTGAACGGATCCAATGGAAAGATTTCACACAACACCATGGGATCCTAAAATCTGCGATGATAACTGACAGCAGCATGAAGGGACCATTGTTGGCGTTAACACTCCAGCTGATCGCCGCCCATCTAAAAGGCAAAGTGCACACTTAACCTCAAGAGAAAGAATAAAGAGCTGATGGCGAGCTACAAAGCTTTGATTCATTTTGATGAGCCTGATGTGTAAAAATACTCACAGAACACCATTAGCAATAAATTAGTCTTCTTCTTTGAGAGTTCTTTATTGTCACCACATGAAACAAACTTTTCTTTGAAACTATAATTTGCTGAACATTTAGAGTTTCACGTAAAAAATAACCCTGTACACTAATGACATTGTCATGTAACACAAGCATGTAATGTAAGTAAGTACATTTTCATTTTATGCTTAGACTTTAAACTTCTACTTCACTACATTTCGGAAGCAAATTGGGCCTTTTCCTCCATTACATTTAGTTGACAACATTATAGTTACTTTGTAGATTCAGGTTATTAATTGATATAATCCAGTGATAGGTTATTAGGAAATATGACATTTTGCTTTTGGTAGCCTGCTTTATTTTACAACTAATAGTTTTACAGTTCTCCTTAACCCTCTATTGCATGTTGTTGCCATATGGCAACAAATTCTTTTTCTTAGTGTTTTTCACAATAAACCATGTAAAATGCATTGTTTTTTGTTTAATTGTGTAAATAGGTCTTTTATTTTGAAGTTGTACCCATTTGATGACTTCACATACCCCCAGAATCCTGTCCCCCCCCCCTTTTCTGGACATGTGCACACCAAGGCTCACGCTCCAGGATAGCCAAAATGTCGTTGTTTTTCTCAATTTTAGAAGCATTTCTTTGAAGAAAAAAATTCAACTGTTATCTGGAATAAGTCACTTTATTTTTCATCATTTAAACCAGTTAAAATTTTGTATTTTTTCTGTAAAGGCTAAAATTAATTTGTTGCCATATGGCAACATTGCAATATTGACGTGAAATGTGTACATTTTGCCTAATGGGCTCAATTGAATACTATAACTTTAGCTACTCGAACACTATGTTTGCAATTAATTATAGTTTTCAAAGAAAAACAAAAATGTATTTTATTGTGTTATTTCAGCCATTTTTAATTAATATATTTTCTAAATTATTAATTACACACTAATGTAAATGAATTGCTCACCAAAAAATGAGTTATTCCAAAGGAAATCATGTTGGCGCACTCAATTATCGGTGTTTCCAATGACATTATTGTCAATATCCCTTCTGGTTTAAATATGGAGTTCCTAAAGAAGATTATGTATCAGAAATATGTTTTCAGTGGCCATATGTTCATAATTGTAAGTTTGTCAGTGTGTTGTACTTATTTTGCCCCTAATCAGACATTGTATCGTCCGTGTCTTCTTTCAGGTGTACATGACAGACTTATTGCAGGGTTATATTAATAATTATCAAAACTACATTAAAACTAAACTATTTGACTGTAAACACATTGGGCTATACATGTGATACATAAGTTTGAATTTGTTTGGTATTATTTCAATAAAAGCATGTTTTTAAAGAAATAATGGATTTTTAGCCTTTCCACGATGCGCGTTGTTGCCAATGGCAACAAATTACCAACTACCCCCCTTCAATTTAAAAAAAAAAATCTTTGCAAGCATTATTAAGCATCCTGGAGTAATAAAAACACATCAAGGACATTTTTACCATGTTTAAAAAATAATTCATGCAATAGAGGGTTAAGTCTCGTTTTATATGCAGAACCTTTACTTGTAACGGAGTATTTTGACACTGGGTAGCGCTTCATTAAATTAAGCAGTGAGAATAATAATATATTATCAGAAATTAAAATTATCAGAATAATATCTGAGTAATTCTTCCGCAACTGGGGCGTACGATGATGCGGATTAAAGCCGTGGAATGAATCCAATTTATGAGAAAGACAAATTAAAAACACTTTTGAATGAGTTCGATCCCCAACTACGCTAATTGTAAATATAAACAGCTGCGGTTCATCTCGCCGACAACATTCTCTCATATCCTAGGAATGAGAAGGGAACACTTTTAGTTAGTTTAATTTTCGTGCGTAAAAGCGCCTATAACCAAAATGCGCACAGCCTTATCTCCTCATTTAGAGCATTAAAGGGAATATAACATTGATCTGCAACTCAATATTTGGGTGAGATGCAAGAGTCAACTGTTTTGGGTAGCTTCAATGAAAAGATTGCATGAAACACCAACAATCGACTATGATAATTGACAGCAGCATTAAAGGGACATTGTTGACATCAGACAAGCCAGCTCACAGAGCAGATCGTTCCCAATTCATAAGTCAAACTGCTCACTTGACATCTAAAGAAAGAAGAAAGTGCTGATGGCGAACTACAAAGCTTTGATTCTTTTTGTAATTCGTGCCTAACATAGCCACACCTATGCAAAAATCGCCTCACTGTAAAGCCCTGGAAGTGGGTGTAACATCAGTAGCTGAAGCAAACCGTGCTGCACCCATGGACAGTTAAGGCTGCACCTTTAAATGAGGAGAGGCATGGCAGTCTGCTGTCTCCATCGAAGCGCCACTAGCGGCTGCTGCCATATTCTCTTGGGGCCATTGGACAGGACAGCACCTGCACAGCTCTCTTTCAAATGAAAGACGCTAATTGGCCCAATCCAAAATGCTGCGTTCGCGCCCACTAGCTCATCAACTTTCAAAAACATTATTAAATACATCGGAGGTGTGTGACGATAAGCATTCCTCAAACATGACTGCAGTCCGCCATAATGAATGAGAATTATTTTGCTTTGTTTTATTAGCCACACCTTTGAACATAAAACTGGATAAAACTTATAAAACTGGAAAGACAGGAGGAGCTTAGACCCTGAGACCACAAGGATCCTAAATGAGGATACTGCCTAAGACCATGATTTCACGTGCCAAATACATAAAGAAATTGATTTATTCATTTAAATGACTTCCAATGAAGAAAAAATAAACAAACAAGTAAATTTACAAAAAAAGAACATAAAAAACACCAGGCTGAATAAATATATAATGAATTACATCACAATATATTGTATACAACATATTTTAATTTATTTAATTTAATTTAATTTCATTTTTTTTTTAATTTTTGGTAACTGAAGCTGAATTATCCGATTGCACCGTTGGACCATGGATGTGTAAAAAGACCGTTGCACGCGCACCTGCAGCCGTAGAAGCTGATAAGAGCATTTCCTCTCAGGCTGTCGGTTCCGATCAGCAGCGGGGGCACGATGGACTTACGCCAGTTCATTTGGTCGATTGTCCTGGCAAGTCTGAGAATTTCCCGAGGTAAAATTGGTTTACTACGTGTTAGGGCATTGCATGATATAATTCAAGCACACGTATATGTCAAATAACATGCAGAGGGGGGTTTTGACGTTTTCTTTTGGTCTGAACAGAAACGAGGCAAAATGGCGTTCACCCCTGGACCCCGTGGGTTCAGGCTGTTACACTTGTTTAGGGCAGAAGAAACTTAAAAGGGGGTGAAAGGATGAAGTTGCAGTTTGGACATTTGCCAGACTTGTTCAAAGTAGAACATTGCTATTTTAGCTAACTTTCCTTTAGCATTCAATTGGCCATGTGCAAGTATTGAATATACCAGTCTTTGTGTTTGCCCTTTTGAGGCCTAGGCCAGAGGATGGCCTGCTGTGACAAGTTTAACACAAAACGTTTATTCAGCAGTAATTCGGTTTGCTAACGTTACGTTTGTCTGTGGCTTTTCTTTTGTATAAGTAGGTTCTAGTGAAATAAGTAGACCAGTGCTTACAATTGTTTAAATTTAGCTTAATTTGTGGTATGTTTTTGAAAATCCTGAAAGTCTAGTAAGTGGTTTCTAATTGTAGACAAATTCTACAATTCATTCTCCTCCAGTGACAGCCCTTCACTTCATATTTGTCCAATTGACCTACTATTGGTTTGTAGGTCAAAGTTTAGGATGCCATCATGGCCAGTGGCAGTGTGATGATGGAAAATGTATCCCTGATGTCTGGAGATGTGACGGAGATGGAGACTGTCTTGATGGATCTGATGAAATGGATTGCACTGGTGGGTATACTTACTGTCACTGTGCAAAAGAACTGTTCTGCACACTTTGCCCTATTACACTGTTCAAATTGTTTGATGACTAGTTGCTTGTTAACATTCATTCATTTTATTCATTCACTTTTCAACCACATTGTTTGATGGAGAACAAAACAAGTCTGAAATGGTTAACGCCAAATTTAAGAGGACATTGCGGTTTAATAGTATCAGCATCAACTATAGGTATAAATTATAGGTTAATTTGTAGTTCACAGTTTAGTAAATAATTAAACTTTTAAAAAGTTTACAACCAAAGGTAGCACAAAGTTGTACAAGACAGCAGAAGCAAAACCGTTGATTTTTGAGTCATTTAAAATGTCCATCTTGACAGACTAGGTTTTATTGTGGAACTACGGAAGGTTAAATATTGTCATGTCACCAGTGGTTTGTTTGGCTGTGTTGATTCAAAGGTCTGTTAGTGTAAGAGAAAGCTACTTTTTAAACAAATAAAATGATGAATGTTTGTACCTAAAGAGATAGAATAAAAGAAACCTTTTATTTTCTGTCTTCCAGCACTTCCAGGCTCTCATGAATGTCCGCCGGGTCAGTTTTCTTGTGTTGACTCTGTCGGCTGTGTTGATGCGTCAGCCCGCTGTGATGGCCAAATCCAGTGTCCAACCGGCTCTGATGAGGAGAACTGTGCAGCTACAGAGGGCTGTTTGGTTTCTGACTGGACCTGTCAAAACCACATCTGTATCCCCAAAGAGCTGCGCTGCAATGGACTGAATGACTGCCTGGACAACTCTGATGAAGACGATTGTGGTGAGAAAGATGAAGGGTTAAATGCTATGTTGCAAGAAAATAAGTGTCGGTGTGTAGGGCAGTTCACCAAAATTACAAAAACTTGCATTTTCTTATTTATCCATTCTCCTGTATCAACTGTAAAAACGTTTTTTTTTTTTTTTTTTAATTCTTCCAGGTATTGAGATAACCATTCTTTGAGATGTCTCCAGTCCAGCCTCGTCTTTAACAAAATGATTTATAAACTAACTTTGCTAAATACATTTTGTAAGAAAACAAACTAAGAAACTGAAACTTGTCTTTGTACATGTTACCATTTTTTTATAAATTTGTACAGTTAGTCATTTTAAAATGTAGAACTGGGGCAACCTCTGGTGCTGAAAAATACAGTTTGAGTGGTCACTTGAAGCTTGCTCCAAAATGGTCAATCCCCATAAACCCCATTTTTAAAATGCCCAATTTACAGAAGAAATAAACATGTTTACAGCCTGGTACAAAAAACAGTTTTGGTCTCTTTAGTTAACAACAACGGGCACAAGATATGATTGTGTTTTTACAGTTTGTTCACTATGGTTTCTGTCTGCAACACATACTCACTCATGTAAAAACTGAAATGGGAAGTGATATTCCTTTTGAATCATTAATTTTTCATTTAGCCATTTTTAATTTTACTATACAGATGCGATATATTGTTGTGATGACTACATTATCATTTGAATAATTCATAACCCAACATGATCATAGAGGCTGATTAACACAGTAAGGATTGATGTGTTAAAAGTGTCGGAGTCAGTGACAGGTTGTCAGACCCAACCGTGTGGCCCCCTAACTCAGGGTAGGTATGATAAATGGTTAAATGTTTCATATACTGATTGTCTGTTCCCTTACAGGTTTATGTGGTGAGAACGGCATACGGTGTCCTGAGGGGACGTGTCTGAGTGCTGACGCGAGGTGTGATGGAATGATTCATTGCTCTGATGGTAGTGATGAACCCATAACCTGCGGTAGGTTTGGGACAGCTTTTACCTGGGTCACAAATTTACCTCAACTGTTGGTTGGCAATGTTAACATAAAGTTTATGATGGGCTTCTGGTGCATGGATTTCTGTAATACTGAGCCTCCTGCAGGTCGTCTTTGCTCCATAAACAATGGCGGCTGTAGCCATCTGTGTGACGATGAATCCTGGGGAACTCTGTGTGCCTGTCCTGATGGCCATAAGCTCTCTCCCAATGGAGCGGTCTGCGAAGGTGTGTGGAGCATTACAATAACACACGACTCACTTTAAATAGTATTGAGGGGTAATTGATTTTGAAGCCAGGATTACTTTACAAAAGCACTGAAAATGGAGACAAAATAGAGGCCACAGTGGAGTGGCCCAGCCCTTGGCAGTACCACCTTGGACCCTTTACCACCTTTTCTATTGGAAATCAGAAAATATTAAAGAACATGCAGAGTTTAAAGAAGCTTCCTTTTAAAGTGGTTTCTATATGTTTTTGACGCTCATGCGTTTTGAAGCTAAAACCCACTCCCTCTCTCCTCAGATTTGGATGAATGTGCACCACCCTTCGGCCCTTGTATGCATTACTGCACTAACACTGTCGGATCCTACTATTGCCACTGCAGAGAAGGCTTCAAACTGAGTGGAGGCTCCACATGTCTAGCTACAGGTAATGAGGCAGGTGTACAAAATCAACTTCCACATCTTGACCTTGACTAGTACCAACTTAACCTCATCTTGAGGCAGGGATATTGTTGACTACAACAAGATGGGGCATTTTCACACGTCGTGCAACTATAAACCTTGTCATGACCTGAACCTACTCTGAATTTAGTTTCATCTTCTTAGAAGATCAAACAAAGACTATGAAGTACACTTGGACAGGCGATAATTGACGTGTTAATGGGCTGTGGTGTGGCTGAGCTAATTACAAAAGCAAGAAGTTCAACAAGATCAAAGGCTCAACTTCAAACAAAAACAGTAAAGCTGGTTACATTAAAATAGTCACTTGAAATATTGCTGAAAAAAGGATTACAAAATGGTCAAAGTAATATTGGTTCTCTTTTTTTTTGTTCAAGTAGTTTTATTTATTTTTTTGTATGTACTTGCAACACTTGTTTTGTTTGCTACACTTATCTCTAATAATTCCTTATACCAGTATGTAAGTGATGGTGAACTAACACAAAGTGAAATTTACTCCCAATCCAAATGTGTGCAGGTAATGCTACCAGATTACTAACTGTGCTGAGGGGCTCTATCGGCCTGTTGACTGTGAAGTCTCAACAGTTTGAAGTTATCCACACTCCAGTGTCTGACCCAGTGGCCTTGACTTTTGACGTTGCCCGAGGCTGGTTCTTCTGGGCTGACAACCATGGCAGCATTTACAAAAGTGATGGAGAGCACGGCTGGACAATCTATATTGGTTAGTTTTTGAAAAGGGGTATTATGGTGTTCAACTGGGTGTGTATTATAACGGTGACAAGTTTTATAGATATACAGTATCTTGTATGTAATGACTAACACAAGAAAGCAAAAGATGGGGATAGACTGTTACCACACTGACTTGTTTAGCCTGCAATGTTGGCATCTTTTTTCTTTTTGATGGTCTACTAGAGTGGTTCCCAACCTATTTGGCTTGTGGCCCTTTAAAGCCCTTTCTTGTCTGTTTTCTAAGCCCTTAAAATTATCCAGTTCATGTAAATGAAAAACAAGCCTGGGGTTTTTAATATTTTTGCAAAAGATGTGATGTTATGAAATCCGTTTGGTTCACATCCAAATTTTGGCCCCCAACTGCAGAATAAAAAGACTATTTCTAAACAACAACTCATTAACAGGGGAGCCTGGAATCAAGGGTCTAGCCTATGATTGGCTGAATGGAAACCTGTTCTGGACCAATCAGAAGACGGAGTCAATCTACATGCAAGCAGCTGATGAGACAAGTCACACCACTCTGCTGAGAAAAAACATCAGTCCATTAGAGTTGGTGCTTTTACCTGTAGAGAGGTATGCCTTTATTACTTGTTAAATGATAATCCCCAGTTGATAGTAAATATATATATTTTTTTTTAGTCTTGAAATGAGTAGTTTAATTTTAGAAAATAAAAAAATACAGCCCTCATGAACCCAAAGAGATGATTCACTGGGTAGTGCCTATTCAACTTCCCTCCTCTCTGCCTCCCAGCATGATGTTCTGGATCAATGCCGGCCACGGTGACAGAGTGACGATAGAGAAGTCCTGGATGGATGGATCAGAGAGAAGCACTCTGACTGTTCTCACGGCTCAGTCTCCCCACAGCCTCACTGCTGATGTGGCTGCCAGGAGGCTTTACTGGATCAGCGGCTTCAAGAAGGTGACTTTAGGAAAGAAACAGATATACACACTGGAGTTACTCTATTCCATTATGTTGTAGATGTACAGAATTACGCATAGCATTATGCATAGTAAGCCTATTCACAAGAGACCTTTTGATTTGCCGTAGTAGGAAAAGCATAGGTTTCACTACAGTAATAACAGTGGCTCCCAGGTAATCTCATCCTGTTTAGCGTACGCCTCGTGCAGAAGCTCAGTCCTTGTTGCAGCAGCCATGGGTTTGGTTTTGACCCCGACATTCCCCCCCCAAAAGAAAATCTTAAAACAATGGCTGTTTTTTCAAATATCTGAAACGGTTATAGTGCAGCCAGCATGCACAATACTAGGACCCCAAAACTGAAACAGCTATATTAAAATCAGCCATCATTAAATTTATTATTTAGCAGTTACTAATTTCCAAATATCAAATTTGCCATACTCCAGTATTTGTAGACTTAGATATTTTGTTGGCCCAAAGTACCAACATTTAAATATATTAAAGTCAATAGTGCTGAACATTAAATTAATGAATAAAATATGAAATAAAACTTTTACAAGCTCTTAAATTTTAAGAATTCTTGACATATTGGTAACCTTTTCTGATGTTGGGTGTTATGACCCCTGTAATTAAAAAATTCTGTGTGATGGATTCTGTGTAAAATAAAGGGTGGAGAAATGACTTTAGTTGTCATGAGAATATAATACCATAATCTAAACGCTGATTTAATTAGGTTGTCAGAATGGATTTTTGTTCAGTTTGTAAACAATTGATCATCCTTCATATACAGTAAACATGAACACTTTTTTTAATTTCTTTTTTATTCAGTCTATAGAGACCGCGAAGGTGGACGGGACTGGACGGCATTCCTTCACAGGACTGTTCAACAGGGGACTGCCTCGCAGCCTTGCTGTGTTTGAAAATTTGTTCTACTGGGTGGATGACAAAGCACTGTGGCAGGTTCCACAGAACCAACCAAACCCGAAGCAATTTATCTTAAAAGCCACACTGCCAACATTAGCTGTTTACCATGAGCTACAGCAGCCACAAGGTACTTTTTTGGAGCAATATATTTAATGGTAATGCAATATACTTGTTAAATAAAATAGGTCTTCCGATTACTTTTGATGTTATGGTTCTCATTAGCACTAAGGTAATTTTGAATAAATACCAATTTACAATACTTTATCTCTGGGGAGTAGGATCAATGTAAACAATATATTTGGTTTTTAAAATGAAGTCTGTAATGTGAACTGCAGATAACGTCTTGAGTACAAATCAGTTTAAGTACATCTTTCTTTGTCATCGTAGCTGCTGCTTTTACACTCACATTTCAAAATGTCTTGGTTGTCATCAATCAGGTTCTTCTGCATGTGTAAAGACTCCATGTCAACTGTGCCAGCTAACTAAAGGCAACCCTGTCGGCTTCACCTGTGCTTGTCCAAACTCCAAAGTGATGTTGCTTGATGGGAAATGTGAATGTAGGTTTGTCGTAACTTTACTTTGCCAGTGTTATTTATTCAATGCCTTTTTCCACATTTTTGTTAGACAAGTAAATTGTATCCAATCCTGCCAGATACTATTTCTTGCCATTATGGGCTTAAGAGTCATTTTCTCTCTTTTACAACTCACAAAGAGTGAGGGCATCATTAAAATCTGTTCTTTTTTTTTTTGTCTCACAGATCCCAGGTTTATATATGCTACTGTCACCAACCTCAACCTTCTGGAGTTAAGAGACAAAGAGTCCACTAAAACCCAGCTGTTTACCACTGACGACGGCATCCTGTCATTTGATCTGGACTGGTACAGAGACTGGCTATACTGGGCTAACCAGACTGGCCACATAAAGCGAACCAGTCTTAACCAAGTCAAGACTGAGTTGGTACCAACACCTTTGCCAGGTAAATGCTTTTGAGTTTTCCTTGGCTTGTAAAGACATGTGAAAGTAATGTTATGCTAGTGGAACTGAAAGGGCAATCCCAGTATTATCTCTGTCAATTAACAGAAACTGACTGGCAAATCTAAGCAAGCAAAAATACTACACATGCATGTCCTTTTCCAACGGTACTCCCCCTGTTTTTTTTAGTTTGTCTGATAAAAGTAGACCAGAGGAGTGGGAACCTTTATTGGGTCTCATGTGACCAAAACAGCATCGGCACCACAACGGCCAACAACTGGTACTCCCGTCAGCTGTACCAATCAACAAAGGAAATTCAATTCCTGTATCTGGACTGGCTGAGGGGTAGCATCCTCTGGCTGGAGGAAGACAGATTTCTCACCATGAGCATGATGGGAAGCAAAGCCAAAGAGCTGCTGCACTTAGCAGGAGGAGTTAGGGGAAACATCGTTTTCGACCTCCGGGCAAATAGTCTGCTCTGGAACTCGGAAAGGACAGGTTTGTCTGTTACTTTTCATATCAGTCATACAATGTTTTTAAGTTCAAATGTCTCTTCAGCTGTTACTCAAATAAGTGCAATATATTTGATGTGCTTGCAAAGATTGAAAATAAAGTAGAAACAAGATATTAGTAGATCTGTCTAAAGAGTAGTTTTAACTTCTCAAAGAACAAGACTTTGTTCAAATTCAGTTTTTTGGATTGTCGTAGTGCATGCACTTTCTACATCTAATAAACTGGTGCACCATTACTTAAAAAAAAAAACCTTTAAAAGAGTACATGTACACTTTAATCATGTCCTTTTTTTATATTCAAATGTCGTCCACATAAAAATGATCAACTGAAGACATTTGCTGTGAGCTACATTCAGTCTTTAGTCTATTAGTTGTTTATTTTAGGGACTGTTGGGGTTAGGCAGTTATCGTTTCTTTGAATCTGGTGATGCTGAATAGTATCAGACCTGATTTCGGATACAACATTTTTAAGAGTAAATTCTGTATTGCCAAAGTGCAGGCCTGTTGAATGAGATTACTTTTCACAGGTTTGACAACATTGAGTTTGCTGCTGGAAAGAAGCCACGTAGCTGGCAGACGATGGAACATTTCGGGCTCAGTCGTTGCTGCCTTTGAGCCCTTTCTTTTGTCCCTCTCTGATGATGTCATGACGCTTTGGGACCGGCGTGACGGGAGCCCCATCCAGGACATGACTGTGACAGGTCATGTGTTCAGTGTAATCGCAGCACTCAAGGATGTCCGCACAGGTCAGACCAAGTTAATCTGTTAAAGGAGATAAGCCAATGTATTCAGATGCATGTTTTTATTTATTCAACATTTATGTTGCTTTTACTTGAATTTTGGTGAATTTTCTATTGCACTGTTGTGATTATGGCTCATGCTCGTAGAAACGCTTCTGATTCAGTCAAAGGTGGATCATTATTGGCTTATTGCACTTTGTGGTAGAGGATTCTAAATGAAAGCCACATGTTTTATCTGACATACTTGACTTTCTCTATTCCAATTATTTTAACTTTTTTTCCCATAGTGCCCAACACTCCGGTCTGCAGTGAACCCTCTGTGCTGTGCCGACGCACATCAATCTGCCTCTCACGTACCCAGCTATGTGATGGTAAAAGGGACTGCCCTGATGGCGATGACGAGGATTTTTGTGTAACCACATGTCCATCTAAAGGTAAAGTATCAATAAACTTTTACATATTTTTGTTGGAACAGGCAATGTACCTCTAAATCTGTGAGTAGTATACAAATCCACCACTGAATTAATAAGTGTTTTTCAGCTTTTATAATTTTCTGCCTTAATTTTCAATCTTAGAGGATTTCAAGTGCAAGGACCATAGGAGTTGTATCTCCAGGGATCTCGTTTGTGACGGCCATTCTCATTGCAAGGATGCTCATGAAGTTTTGACTGTTTGAGCATAGCTTCACCTGCTGCCCGAACAAACGTCCTGAAGTGTCGCATGGTTTCAAAACCTTGTAAAGATGGTTCAGAGTGTGTTTTATACAGCCATGTGTGTGATGGGAAGAGACTGTCGGGATGGATCAGATGAACAGATGCGGTGAGTTTCCCAAGATGTATGTCACAGATAAGATAATGTATTCAGATGCATCTTTTATTAACATTATTGCTTTTACCGGATTGTTTTTTCTGTTACACTGGGTGATTATGGCTCATGCTTGCAGGTTCTTTTAAAAGCACAAACGCTTCGATTCAGTCAGGGGGATCATTATTGGCTTATTGCAATTTGTGGTAAAGGATTCTATATGAGAGCCACATGTTTTATCTGACATACTTAACTTAATTTTCTTATGCCAATTATTATTATTATTATTATAAATCTTTTCCATAGTGCCCAACACTCCAGTCTGCAGTAACCCTCTGTGCTGTGCCGACATACATTAATCTGCCTCCACATACCCGCTATGTGATGGTAAAAAGACTGCCCTGATGGAGATGATGAGGATTTTTGTGTAACCACTGTCCATCTAAAGGTAAAGTATCAATATAACTTTTACATATTTTTGTTGGAACAGGCAATGTACCTCTAAATCTGTGTAGTAAACAAATTCACCACTGAATTGATAGATAACGTGATGGTGGTTTTCAGCTTTTTTAATTTTCTGCCTTAATTTTCAATCTTAGAGGATTTCAAGTGCAAGGACCGTAGGAGTTGTATCTCCAGGGATCTCGTTTGTGACGGCCATTCTCATTGCAAGGATGGCTCAGATGAGGTTGACTGTTTGAGCATAGCTTCACCTGCTGCCCGAACAAACGTCCTGAAGTGTCGCATGGGTTCAAAACCTTGTAAAGATGGTTCAGAGTGTGTTTTATACAGCCATGTGTGTGATGGGGAAGAAGACTGTCGGGATGGATCAGATGAACAGGGATGCGGTGAGTTTCCCAAGATGTAATGTCACAGATAAGATAATGTATTCAGATGCATTCTTTTATTAACATTAATTTGCTTTTACCGGAATTGTTTTTTCTGTTACACTGGGTGATTATGGCTCATGCTTGCAGGTTACTTTTTAAAAGCACAAACGCTTCTGATTCAGTCAAGGTGGATCATTATTGGCTTATTGCAATTTGTGGTAAAGGATTCTATATGAGAGCCACATGTTTTATCTGACATACTTAACTTAATTTTCTTTATGCCAATTATTATTATTATTATAAATCTTTTCCATAGTGCCCAACACTCCAGTCTGCAGTGAACCCTCTGTGCTGTGCCGACATACATCAATCTGCCTCTCACATACCCAGCTATGTGATGGTAAAAAGGACTGCCCTGATGGAGATGATGAGGATTTTTGTGTAACCACATGTCCATCTAAAGGTAAAGTATCAATATAACTTTTACATATTTTTGTTGGAACAGGCAATGTACCTCTAAATCTGTGTAGTAAACAAATTCACCACTGAATTGATAGATAACGTGATGGTGGTTTTCAGCTTTTTTAATTTTCTGCCTTAATTTTCAATCTTAGAGGATTTCAAGTGCAAGGACCGTAGGAGTTTATCTCCAGGGATCTCGTTTGTGACGGCCATTCTCATTGCAAGGATGGCTCAGATGAGGTTGACTGTTTACATAGCTTCACCTGCTGCCCGAACAACGTCCTGAAGTGTCCATGGGTTCAAAACCTTGTAAAGATGGTTCAGAGTGTGTTTTATACAGCCATGTGTGTGATGGGGAAGAAGACTGTCGGGATGGATCAGATGAACAGGGATGCGGTGAGTTTCCCAAGATGTAATGTCACAGATAAGATAATTTCAGATCTTCTTTTTTTAACATTAATTGCTTTTACCGATTGTTTTTTCTGTTACACTGGGTGATTATGCTCATGCTTGCAGGTTACTTTTTAAAAGCACAAACGCTTCTGATTCAGTCAAGGTGGATCATTATTGGCTTATTGCAATTTGTGGTAAAGGATTCTATATGAGAGCCACATTTTTATCTGACTTTAACTTAATTTTCTTTATGCCAATTATATTATTATTATAAATCTTTTCCATAGTGCCCAACACTCCAGTCTGCAGGAACCTTCTGTGCTGCCGACATACATCAATCTGCCTCTCACATACCCAGCTATGTGATGGTAAAAAGGACTGCCCTGATGGAGATGATGAGGATTTTTGTGTACCACATGTCCATCTAAAGGTAAAGTATCAATATAACTTTTACATTTTTTGTTGGAACAGGCAATGTACCTCAAAATCTGTGTAGTAAACAAATTCACCACTGAATTGATAGATAACGTGATGGTGGTTTTCAGCTTTTTAATTTCTGCCTTAATTTTCAATTTAGAGGATTTCAAGTGCAAGGACCGTAGGATTGTAATCTCCGGGATCTCGTTTGTGACGGCCATTCTCATTGCAAGGATGGCTCAGATGAGGTTGACTGTTTGAGCATAGCTTCACCTGCTGCCCGAACAACGTCCGGAAGTGTCGCATGGGTTCAAAACCTTGTAAAGATGGTTCAGAGTGTGTTTTATACAGCCATTTGTGTGATGGGGAAGAAGACTGTCAGGATGGATCGGATGAACAGGGATGTGGTGAGTTTTCCAAGATGTAATCTCACTTATTGAAAAACACATAGTTACAGTGGGATTTACTGATGCACTCTGTTCTTATGAAGAAAGAGACATTTAATTGATTGGACATTTTGTGGCTACGTAATTTGAAAAATACTAATTTAACTCCCCTTTTTAATTTACTTTTACAATGTTATTACTACTGTATCTTCAAGATGCCAAAATGAAGACCATGACAACATCCAAACCAAATATTTATCCATTACACGACATACGTGCTGCCACACCTCCTGCTCCGACTGTGCCGGCCTGCCGCAGCCCCTCTGTGCTCTGTCCCCGTTCTGCTGCTTACCTCTGCATTACTCCGAGCCAGTTTTGCAACGGGCGCAAAGACTGTCCTGATGGCTTTGATGAAGAGAACTGCGTGAAAAAATGTCCCTCTAAAAGTAAGTCTTGAATGTAAGATGTCAAGTATTTCCCTGGTCTTAAATGTTATTTAAATTGTTTTGTTTTTTAAATGTCTGGAATAATAATTTAATTTGTTTTCCATAATTTTCTGTCTAGACGACTTCCGCTGCAAAGACAGTCGAAGCTGTGTCTCAAAGAGCCTGGTTTGTGATGGTCGCTCTCATTGCAACGATGGCTCAGATGAGGTTGACTGTAAAAGCGTAGCGCTTCCGGCAGTTCAAGCAAACGTTCTGAAGTGTCGCCTAGGCTCCAGACTTTGTCGAGATGGCACTGGATGTGTTCTCTTCAGTCACGTTTGTGATGGAGAGAGAGACTGCCCAGATGGTTCAGATGAAGTAGGATGTGGTAGGTGTTGCTTTCGTAAGGTTTGAAGCAAGCATGTTTTCTGCACTGTCCAGAAATCTTGGACTTGAGGCTTATATTTTTGGTAATTAATCCTAATTTAATCATATGGCTATGCTATTTTGATGTGATTGAAAAGTAACTTTAAACATTAATTTACTGTTGTGTGGTGTATTTTTATTTTTTTAGATGCTGCAACGATTGCCCCTACCACTGCTACAGAAACTGTCCGAATAGATGAAAACACTTTACCTGTCACACCCTTTACTGAGTCGCTTACCAAACCATCCTGCACCAGTCCTTCATTTCAGTGTCCAGGTTCTTCTTTATGCATCAACCCAACACGGCTTTGTGATGGAAAGAGAGACTGCCCCGATGGAACTGATGAGAACTGTGTGAAACGTTGCCCTTACAAAAGTAAGAAGGCTGATTAAGACAGTTTATCTCCGATCTCAACCACACTGGAAACATTTATATTGTTATATTGTTGCTTTTGGATAATGTTTGATAAATATTAAATGCCTTCCTCCTCAGCTGATTTTCTCTGCAAGGACCGAAGGAGCTGCGTCTCAAAGAGTCTGGTTTGTGACGGTCGTTCTCATTGCCGG